>NW_025423328.1:0-141850 GCF_020497125.1 Mauremys mutica | reverse complement strand
TGAGCAAAGGGCAGCCACTGATGAGAGGAAACGCCACGTGCCGCGCTCAGTCCTCTCGTAGCAGTGACCTTACTGAGCTCAGAAAGGACCAGACAAGTATCTGTAGATGAGAACACCCACAATTCTATTAGGCAGGGAACAACGTATAAGGAACAGAAACCAGAGTAACAGAGAGATGTTGGGAAGAAACCTTCCCCTACAGGCAGGGCCCATGAGCACTGCATCCCTGGCAACGGAACAGTGGTTCCAGAGAATTAGTTTTCATTTATAGGATGCATGTGGGCCCTTAGCTTTAGAGAAAAACCAGGACAATGTGAACCACTCGCTTAACTGATGCACGCTGTATCTGCCTGAGTCTGCAGGGACAGTCCTGAACCCAATAGCTCTGTACCATTCCTCCTATTAGATCCGACTTCTGAATCACGATGACACCGATATTTAAATGTCAGCACCATTAAGTGTTTTCACTGCCGATCATTTTGGCGAGAACGCCCAACTAGAATGACCTGTCCCATGATTTCAAACCCCCTCCCCAGGCTTGCAAGCCCCCACCTTTTCCCCTGACAGTCTCCACAGTGCAGTTCTACTACGACGGGCAATGCGAGAGTCTCTGGTGTGTGTGTCCAGGTCATGTGGCACCGTGAAGGGTCTGCCTGGAGCCGGGTGCAGAGAAGGGAGTAAGCTGCAGTCACAGTGGATGGGGGAAAGGAAGGAAGCAGGGGGTGGGCTCTGCCAGTCTCTGCAGCCACCAGCACCAGGTGCAGATTCTTGGGAGACCCCTGGGCGGCTGAGTGTGCGTTAGCAGCCACTGACACCCAGCCATACAGTCACATGCCGCAGGACTCAGGACAAGGTCTGTAAGCAGTGATTTCCCTACACCCCCCCCCCCCCCCAGTTTTGTGAGCTAGTTACATACCAATTTAGTGACTGTTTGGAAATATGAATTTAAACTGAAACATTAATCCACACTTTAAAAGCTTATTACCAGTGTATGATAAAATATGTGTATCAATAGATTTGAAAAGTATGAACATAGACTAGCTTCCTTGCTTCCTTATACAGCTGTTTTTTTATGATGTCAGTGCATTCATTTTGGTGACGTTGGCCAACCTAATAATTTCAAATGATTTGTAAGCAAAGTCTAAATGAGTTCTCCCTGACAGCTAGTGATGAGCTGGGGGCTAAGGCTTCAGGGCCAGTTTATATTTACATTCACACCTAATCTACCTAGGTATCCAGCAAACAGAGCTGTGTTTGTCCAAGTGATAGATTTTGGCTGGGGTTGGGTTACAAACCACTTGAATGTGGGGGGAAGGGGGGATGAAATAATGTTCTTATTGTATGAGTAAAGGGCAGTAGAACTGTACTTAGTCTGTGATGATTTGAAGGCATCAAGAGAGAGGGTGGGGACCTGTCCCTCTCCACTGTTTAAAGACAGAGCTGATTAGGCTCCATAGATAGTCTTTTGTTCTATTAAGTGACCACTGCAGCTGAAATCACTGACAATCAGCTCTAAGTGCTTAGTCCTGTTGTGGGGACAGTGTTCCTGTGGATACAGTGTTTTTGTGTAAGAGACAGCCCAGACTGTACTAGCAGCGAGGTTCCCGCACTGAGGTCTCAGCTGAAATCACTGAGAACTGGTGGAACCTCAAGAGACCAACTCACAGAGGTCACAGTGGTAGGTGACAGCAGAAGGTGACTGTGCAGGGCCATTGGCAACAGAGTGGGTGGAGTGAAACAGTGGCACAACGAACAGCCTATGGCCAGAGCAAACTGTGCCTTTTTGTCCCACACCTGGGAGGTGTACTCACGTGAAAGCACCTCTGAACTCTGAGTCTCCACTGACCAAGGACAACACCGGTGAGTGGATTGCGGTGGAGGGAAAAGTGAGGGGGCAAGTTAAATAAACATTTGTTTGTTGGACTATATTTTAGTCACTTTGCTCCAGAATGCTGGATTTGTGACTGGGAATGGAAACTTATATAAATATGTTTCCCAGTAGGCCAAGATTTTTAAAATGCAGTATTTGCCAAGGTTGTTATCTCACATTGTTGCTATCTTGGGAGGTCATTATGTTGGGGAGTCTCTGTACTAAACATTTTTATTATAATTAATTTTTACATAAGAATGGTCATACTGGCCCAGTACCCTGTCTTACAACAGTGGTCAAGGCCAGGTGCTTCAGAGGGAATGAACAGAACAGGGAATCATCAAGTGATCCATCCCCTGTTGCCCATTCCCAGCTTCTGGCAAACAGGCTAGGAACACTCAGAGCATGGCGTTGCATCCCTCTCATCCTGGCTAATAGCCACAGATGGACCTGTTCTCCAGGAATTTATCTAGTTCTTTTTAAAAATCCTGTTATAGTTTTGGTCTTCACAGCATCCCCTGGCAAAGAGTTCCCTGGGTTGACTTTATATTGTGTGAAGAAATACTTCCTTTTGTTTTTTTTTAAATCTGCTGCCTATTAATTTCATTGGGTGACTGCTAGTTCTTGTGTTGTGTGAAGGATTAAATAAAATTTCCTTATTCACTTTCTTCGCACCAGTCAAGATTTTGTAGACCTCTATTCATATCCCCATTAGTCATTCTCTTTTCTAAGCTGAAAATTCCCAGTCACTTTAATCTCTCCTCCTGTTTCATACCCCTCATCATTTTAGTTGCCCATCTCTGTACCTTTTCCAATTCCAATATATATTTTTTAGGATGGGTGACCAGATCTACACACACTATTCAAGGTGTGCATGTACCATGGATTTATATAGAGGCAATATGATATTTTCTGTCTTATTATCTATCCCTTTCTTAAAAAAGCAAAGGTTTCAGAGTAGCAGCCATGTTAGTCTGTATTGCAAAAAGAACATAAGCTTTCGTGGGCTACATCCGATGAAGTGGACTGTAGCCCACGAAAGCTTATGCTCAAATAAATTTGTTAGTTTTCTAAGGTGCCACAAGTGCTCCTGTTTCTTTTTAAAAATCAAACAGAATGTTGGGAATCTCCGACTGCCGCTGCACACTGAGTGGATGTTTTCAGAGAACTATCCACAATGACTGCAAGATCTTTCTTGAGTGTTAACAGCTAATTCAGACTCCTTCATTTTGTATGTATAGTTGAGATTGTTTTCCAATGTACATTACTTTGCATTTATCAACATTAAATTTCATCTGCCATTTTTGTTGCCCAGTCACCCAGTTTTATGAGATCCCTTTGTAATTCTTCGCAGTCTGCCTGGGACTTAACTATCTTGAATAGTTTTGTATCATCTGCAAATTTTGCCACCTCACTGTTTACCCATTTTTCCAGATCATTTATGAATATGTTGAACAGCACTGGTCCCAGTACCGACCCCTCAGGGATACCACTATTTATCTCTCTCCATTCTGAAAACTGGTAATTTATTCCTACCCTTTGTTTCCCATCTTTTAACCAGTTACTGATCCATGAGAGGACTTTCCTCTTACCCCATGATGGCTTACTTTTCAAAAAAGAGCTCTCCAACCTAGAGACTCTCATCAATAACCAAACTTCCATACAAACGGACTTCACTAAAATAAGACAGGAGATCTACATTACCCACTTCACCTCTCTAAAAAGGAAAAAAGGACTGTAAGCTGTCTAAACTCCTACCTGCCACATGGGGCCACAACCGTGATACCCCTAACCCACCCAGCAATATCGTCAATCTATCCAGCCACACACTCAGCCCAGAAGAACAGTCTGTCCTATCTCGGGGACTCTCTTTCTGCCCTGCCACCACCACCAACATGATACAGTTCTGTGGCGATCTGGAAGCCTACTTTCGCCGTCTCCGACTCAAAGAATACTTCCAGGACAACCACTGAACAGCGCACTGATACACAGTTACCCTCCCACCAACAGCACAAGAAGAAGAACTCCACATGGACTCCTCCTGAGGGTCGAAATGACAGTCTGGACCTATACATTGAATGCTTCCGCCGACGTGCACAGGCAGAAATTGTGGAAAAACAACATCGCTTGCCTCACAACCTAAGTCGTGCAGAACGCAATGCCATCCACAGCCTCAGAAACCATCCTGACATTATAATCAAAGAGGCTGATAAAGGAGGTGCTGTTGTCATCATGAACAGGTCTGACTACCAAAAGGAGGCCGCCAGACAACTCTCCAATACCAAATTTTACAGGCTACTTCCCTCAGATCCCACTGAGGAATACACTAAGAAACTGCACCATCTACTCAGGACACTCCCTACACTAGCACCGGAACAAATCGACGTACCCTTAGAACCCCGACCAGGGTTATTCTATCTACTACCCAAGATCCACAAACCCGGAAATCCTGGACGCCCCATCATCTCTGGCATTGGAACTCTCACTGAAGGACTGTCTGGATATGTGGACTCTCTACTCAGACCCTATGTTACCAGCACTCCCAGCTATCTCCGTGACACCACTGACTTCCTGAGGAAACTACAATGCATTGGTGACCTTCCAGAAAACACCATCCTAGCCACCATGGATGTAGAGGCTCTCTACACAAACATCCCACACACTGATGGAATACAAGCTATCAGGAACAGTATCCCTGATGATGCCACAGCACAACTGGTTGCTGAGCTCTGTGCCTTTATCCTCACACACAACTATTTCAAATTTAATGACAATATATATCTCCAGATCAGTGGCACTGCTATGGGCACCCGCATGGCCCCACAATATGCCAATATTTTTTATGGCCGACCTGGAACAACGCTTCCTCAGCTCCCGTCCACTCACGCCCCTTCTCTACCTACGCTACATTGATGACCTCTTCATCATCTGGCCCCATGGGAAGGAGACTCTGGAAAAATTCCACCATGATTTCAACAGATTCCACCCCTCCATCAACCTCAGCCAGGACCTATCTACACGGGAGGTCCACTTCCTAGACACCACGGTGCAAAATAAGTGGTGGTCACATTAACACCAACCCTATACCGAAAACCTACCGACCGCTATGCCTACCTTCATGCCTCCAGCTTCCATCCCGGGCACACCACAAGATCCATTGTCTACAGCCAAGCACTGAGGTACAACCGTATCTACTCTAACCCCACAGACAGAGACCAACACCTAGAAAATCTCCACCAAGCATTCTCAAGACTACAGTACCCACACGAGGAAATAAGGAAACAGATCAACAGAGCCAGATGTGTACCCAGAAACCTCCTTCTGCAAGACAAACCCAAGAAAGAAACCAACAGGACTCCACTGGCCATCACATACAGTCCCCAGCTCAAACCCCTCCAACGCATCATCAGGGATCTACAACCCATCCTGGACAATGATCCCACACTTTCACAGGCCTTGGGTGGCAGGCCAGTCCTCGCCCACAGACAACCTGCCAACCTGAAGCATATTCTCACCAACAACTGCACACCGCACCATAGTAACTCTAGCTCAGGAACCAACCCATGCAACAAACCTCGATGCCAACTCTGCCCACATATCTACACCAGCAACACCATCACAGGACCTAACCAGATCAGCCACACCATCACCGGTTCATTCACCTGCACGTCCACCAATGTAATATATGCCATCATATGCCATGCAATGCCCCTCTGCTATGTACATTGGCCAATCTGGACAGTCTCTAAGGAAAAGGATAAATGGACACAAATCAGACATTAGGAATGGCAATATACAAAAACCTGTAGGAGAACACTTCAACCTCCCTGGCCACACAATAGCAGATTTTAAGGTGGCCATCCTACAAAAAAAAAACTTTAGGACCAGACTTCAAAGAGAAACTGCTGAGCTCCAGTTCATCTGCAAATTTAACACCATCAGCTTAGGACTAAACAAAGACTGTGAATGGCTTGCCCATTACAGAAACCAGTTTCTCCTCCCTTGGTTTTCACACCTCAGCTGCTGGAACAGGGCCCCATCCTCCCTGATCGATCTAACCTCGTTATCTCTAGCTTGCTTCTTGCTTGCTTATATATACACACCTGTCCCTGGAAATTTCCACTGCTTGCATCCGAAGAAGTGGGTATTCACCCACGAAAGCTCATGCTGCAAAACTTCTGTTAGTCTATAAGGTGCCACAGGATTCTTTGCTGCTTCTACAGAACCAGACTAACACGGCTACCCCTCTGATACTTTTCAAAAGTCAATTTTAAATTAAATACTTTTTTTTAAATGTATATTTTTTTAGAAATCTAGACCTGTTATGTGTTTTGGTTTAACTTGAATTATTCTTATGTTAAATTTGCATAATCCTAACAAAAACATTTTACTTTATTTATATCTCTTTTATATATCTCATTGGTCCTGATACCCCCCTTGTAAATTCGAACACCCCCCCTAATTTCAATTCCTGGGGAAACCACTGTCTGTAAGCACAGTCCCCGCTGGATCTGTCTTCCACTTCAGAGGCAGCTCCGCACGCTCTGTGGCTCTGTTGCACTGGAAGACGTGCTGCTGGGGCCTGACACCACCCTCTTCCCAGCACGGAGCAATCCTGCAAGTGCCTGGGGAGACGGGTTTGGGGCTGGCCAGGAAGGAGGAAGGCCCCTTTGCTTTACAGCATCAGGGTGTCAAAGTGCAGCCCAGAATATCTGACAGCCTGGGCTGCAGCCGCTCTCTGGCTGGGTGCTCCGGTCCAGGCAGCCAGGGACACTGTCTCCGGGTCGCACGGCTCAGCTCAGGATGGGGCAGCCACGTTCACTCCACTAGCCACCCCCATCTAGGGGGAACGGTCTCCATGGACAGCAGGAGGCGCTAAGATGGGGGCTTCCCTGCTCACAGCACAGGCGCCCTTCCAGTGGTTCCTGCTTCCGGGGGCTAAACACCCAGGCTAGGATATCATCCCAGGCCCTGCTATGGTCAAGCAGCTGCTAAACCCCGGAGAGCAGCCAGGCCAAGCCACCCATCAGCTGGCCCCCCGTTACCTTTCTTAAAGGGCTTATCCTCAGAGTTGTCAAAGGGGTCAAGGCTTCGCCACGGATCCAGCATCTCCTGGCACAGAACGTGAGTGAACGGTGAATGGGACAGCTCGGTGGCCAGGCTGCCAGTTCCCACTCGATTCCCCACGGCAGTCCCCCGCCCTGAGCAGGCAGGGAGCACCCCGTCTCACCAAAGCATGGCTTAGGCAGCCAGTTCAGGACCCACAGCGATGAGCTCTAGGGCCTGTGCCCATAGGGAGCGGCTCCCTGGCATACACAGTGGCTCCCAGATCACCAGCCTCCACCTGAGTTACTATCTGGGAACTGCTCATATTCCCAAAGGGACTCTGCTGCCCCTCTGGATGTGTCCCTACAGACCTCTCTCACCTTGATGTGGACACTGGGCTCCACGGCCGGGGCCCGTTCCCGCAGCATGTACCCCTTGCCCTCGGGCACACTCTAGCAGACAGAGAACAAAGCAGTTAGTTTCCTGAAGCATCGTACAGAGGCGAGAGTGATCAGCTGGGCCTGTGGGGACCCCAGGCTGCTGGACAGGGGTGAGTGCGGCAGCCCCATCTCCCCATGCCGCCCCCACGACGACGGCCCTTCTCCTACCTTCTGCTGATGAATGTGCTCGACAGCAGCAGGACTGGTCTCCACGCCCCCTTCTGGGGCATCAGGCAAGAAATCACCTCCTCCTCCTCCTGCATCATCGTCATCACCACCACCACCCCCGTCTGGTGCCACAGCGCCTACCAGAGAGGGGCACAGTCACTCCTGGTTCCCTTTCCATCCATGGGGCCACAACCAGAGTAGGAACAGCCCCTGGAAAGCCACCCATCTTCCACCCTCCCTGCTCCCGAGAGGGAACCTCTCCTTCCATTCTGGAAACCAACCCCCTTTGAAGGCTGCAACTCTTGAGAGAACAAGACTTGGTTTCATTCATAACATAGGCCAGGCAGAACTCGAGCATCCCCAGTGACCCCTGTGGTTAGGAACCAACCTGCTGGGCCTATGCTATGGGGGTGCCACCCCACTCAAAGCCCGCCAGCACCCTGGATCTCACACAGCAAACTGGCCGCATCTCACCTTCATTTTCAGAGAAGTTCAAGACTGGGACAGGAGTCTCACAGGCACTGACCTCCATGGGCGCGTTTCCAGATCCCGGGGCGGCAGTCTGCCCTCCTGGCAGGGATGAGGCAGAATCGGGGGAGAGGGAGAGACTTGTTAATGATGTCCCCCAAGCATCACCCCACTGGGGTCTCAGCCCTTGGCTCCCTGAGGACCCCCCTTGAATAGCTGCTGGGTTGGTGACCAAGGCTGGCTTGTATAGCCAGCTTCCCCCATACCCCTCAGGTCGGCCTCTCCCATGGACTCTGCACCTCCCACATCCCCTCCCAGGAGGTCTTTGGAGTGGCTATGGGAGGGTAAGGGGAGATCCCCAGCCCAATCCTGCACCTGTAGCACTGCCAAGGTCCCCAGCCTGGCGTCTTGCTTGGAAGCACTGCGTGGGTGAGAGGCCCGCCAGCTCCAGCATGAAGGCTCCGCTGGCGTGAGGGGTGCACGTGTTCATGCGGAAATCCTTCCGGCTGGCCAGGATCTCCCCCTTCCGGCTGAGAGGAGAAAGAGGGCGTTAGAACAGCTCTGACCCAGCACCATCGCTGGTTTCCAGGGTGCAGCCAGAGCATGGGTTCGTAAAAGGTCGCATGGGGTGCCGGGAAGAAGGGAAAGAGACCGAGACCTGGGAGAGACCCGCTGGGTCCCATTGAGCCCAGTCACATCCCCAAGCCAGCACAGAATGGGATTTCTTGTTGGCTCAGATCCTAGCGGGGGGGGAGGGGGGAGGCTACATAAGGGAGACCAAGATCTCCTTGTCTCCAGGCTGCCCACGCTCTTCTAAGCAGCACAGGCTGGTGTCACATCCCCCTGTTGCTTAGCGAGACAGGACAGGTTTAGCTCTGCTCATCTCTCCCTCTGCACCCCAAAACGCTTTGTTACTCTCTGAACTGCACCCACCCCTGCATAGACCCCCTGTCATAGGTTTATTCCCCACTTTGAACTTTAGCGTCCACAAGATGGGGACCTGCATGGACTCCTCTAAACTTAAATCCTAGTTTAGATCTGGTTATGCTGCCACCAGCTAGAAATTCCAGTGTCTAGCACACTCCCTGTTCCCCCAAAACTTTCCCTGGGGAACACCGATCCAAACTCCTTGGATCTTAACACAAAGGGAAATAGCCCATTCCCCCACCTCCCCCTCCCTTAGCCGTCGGGAGAGATCACCTTGAGTCAAACTCCTTGAATCAAACAAAGAGGGATTCCCTTCCCCCCCCCGCCCCTCTTCCCCTGAAATTCCAAACAAGGGAAGAAATCAATCAGGTTCTAAAAAGAACAGATTTTATTAAAAGAAAGAAATAGTACACTATCTCCTGGACAATGATCCCACACTTTCACAGGCCTTGGGTGGCAGGCCAGTCCTCGCCCACAGACAACCTGCCAACCTGAAGCATATTCTCACCAGTAACTGCACACCGCACCATAGTAACTCTAACTCAGGAACCAATCCATGCAACAAACCTCGATGCCAACTCTGCCCACATATCTACACCAGCGACACCATCACAGGACCTAACCAGATCAGCCACACCATCACCGGTTCATTCACCTGCACGTCCACCAATGTAATATATGCCATCATATGCCAGCAATGCCCCTCTGCTAAGTACATCGGCCAAACTGGACAGTCTCTAAGGAAAAGGATAAATGGACACAAATCAGATATTAGGAATGGCAATATACAAAAAACCTGTAGGAGAACACTTCAACCTCCCTGGCCACACAATAGCAGATCTTAAGGTGGCCATCCTGCAGCAAAAAAACTTCAGGACCAGACTTCAAAGAGAAACTGCTGAGCTCCAGTTCATCTGCAAATTTGACACCATCAGCTCAGGATTAAACAAAGACTGTGAATGGCTTGCCAACTACAGAACCAGTTTCTCCTCCCTTGGTTTTCACTCAACTGCTAGAACAGGGCCTCATCCTCCCTGATTGAACTAACCTCGTTATCTCTATCTTGCTTCTTGCTTGCTTATATAAACCTGCCCCTGGAAATTTCCACTACTTGCATCCGAAGAAGTGGGTATTCACCCACGAAAGCTCATGCTGCAAAACGTCTGTTAGTCTATAAGGTGCCACAGGATTCTTTGCTGCCTCTACGCTATCTCTGTAACACCAGGATGAAAATATTACAGGGTCTAGCTTATAAACCGAGAGGGACTCCCCCCCCCCCCGCCTTTCTCAGAATAATCAAAAGTAACAGAAATAAAGAGATTTCTCCAGCAAACACACATTTGCAAATACAGAAATTAATTAGAAGACGACTAATCCGCCTTTCTAATACTCACTATACTGAATAGAAGAGAATACTTCAGGAAGCTTGGAGAGCCTGGATATACGTCTGGCCCCTCTTTGGGGGTTGTTCTCTGTTTGGATCTAACAAAGAACACAAACAAAGCCTTCCCTCCAGAGAGATTTGAAATTATCGTGTCCCTTGATTGGTCCTCTGGTCAGGTGTCCGTCAGGTTACTGAGCTTGTTAACCCTTTACAGGTAAAGGAAACCTTAACCCTTAACTATCTGTTTATGACACCCCCCCTTTCCAATACAATGGGGCCAGAATCCCAGCTAGGATCTCCCCGGAGCCAGGCAGAAGGGAGCTATCCCCTCCCTGCTCCAGGACGCAAGGCCTCTATCAGCCCAGGCTCATGGTGGCCCATCTCACATGGCAATCTCACGTCGGATTGGCTTCTCACTCTCCCGCCTCCAATCCTGACGGTCCCTGGCTGATCCCCAGGCTTGTCCTTGCATGATTGTTCTTCCCCCAGTTGCGTTTCCCATGAGGAATCTCATGCGATGTCCTGCCCACATCTCTGAACTCGCTGGAGCCCTCTGGATTATTTCCCTCCCCCTGCTGTTCTCCCTCCTCTAGCTCGTTAATGAAGATGTTGAGCAGGGCCAGACCCTAACACCAGTGGTGAGAAAATCCAAGCGAGACAGAAAGCAGATGGCAGGAGAGGAGTGACTGAAAGGCGTTACGAGGGAAGCCATTACCTGAACAGGGGGTTGTCCTTCTTTTCTGTCTCCTCTGGGGGTACCAGGGCCATCGGCGTCAAGGGGACAATGTTCACAGTCTGCAAAGATAGGACAGCATGATCCCAGCTGCCCATCGCGGGAAGAGAGGGGCCCGGCTGCACTCCACGGACAGGGCCCTTGCAGCCAAGAAGAAGCGTTCACACATACAGAGAGTGTTTTCATCTGCTTCTCAGGACTATCAAGGCAGGCTGGGTGCTGGGCAGCACCATCCTGCCAGGGTACAAACAGCCAGATGGCAGCCATTGGTACCCACCGTGTGTCACCACTTGCTGCTGAGGAGGGTTCTGGCTGCAGGAATGCCTGGAACTACTCCCTCGCTGGCAGAGGTCTCCCCTAGCAGCACTGCTCAGTTACAGGGGGTGCTGGGGTGCGCAAGCTGGCACACTGGACACGGCAGACTCTAGTCTCGGAAACCCCCAGATCAGGAGGCAGGAGGGACATGAGAGGGGCATGAAGGACGGGGACCACGTCACTTACATTAGGCTGGTGATCTTTCTTCATGTCCAAGCTCACCACGTTGGTGTCCTTGATGTCATCCAATGAAAGGAACTGCAGAGCGAGAGCAGTAAGATGGAGCACTTCGCACAGAGAGCTGTCTCTCTCTGACATGCCGTACAGACACTCTGCTGATCCCCACAGTGCCCCCGAAGGCAGGTCGGGGTCTCTGGGCCACAGGGGAGGGAAGTGACACGTCCAAAGTCATGGAGTGACTCCTGACTCCTTGTCCCAGGCCCAGTCTACCCTGATCCAAACGAGAACAGTTCTGCACATCTGCACCTGAACCTGGGACCGAGAGGAGGCAGAGAGCCAGTAGGAGCTCTCCAAGCGGTGCACAGGGACTGTGGGCTCCCAGATACTTGGTGGCAAACTCTTTCCAATTCAAGCTAGCCTCTTAGCAAAAATGCCTTAGAACATGGTGGACAGTGAGTTTGGGGATAGCCGCAGAATTCACTGATACACTGGTATCTTTATAGAGGCAGTGACACACACACACACACACACACACAAGCCTGCGAGCCTCAACAGGCCCTGAGAAATGTCCCTCGCTCTCAGGGGCCTTGGAGCTGGGAACCTTTCATCTCCACAGGGCAGCCACTGCTCCGCCGAGGGCGGCACGCCAGGCTCCACCAAGCAGCGCTGCTGGTTAGCCATTACAGCTGTATGGGGCACCTGCAAAAGGCTCTCCCAGCCAGGCAAGCATTCACACCCCCTTCAGCGGGCAGCCCTCCACCTCCTGGGAGGGAGAGAGCTATGGAGGTCAAGCGTTCAGTCTCTGGGGTGGAGCTGGAGGACTGCAGAGGCCGAGGGCTCTGTCCCACGAGGTGAAGGGGGGAATGCTATAAGGCTACACTTACGGTGGCGTGTAGAGTACAGATACTGCACGCCCAGCTAGCAGCGTAGACACGACTTAGGCAAGTAGAATACAGTTCCCCACAGGCCTGAGCCCTGGGTATAAACACGCCCAAGCAGGGCCTCCCACGTCCACACTGCTACTTTTAGCAGTGCAGTGTCCTGCTGCCTCCCCACTGCAGGAGCCTTTCCCTGCCGCGGTGAACGGTTCTGCCAGTGGGGAAAAGCCCCGGCAGGTCCCCGCTGCCTCCCCACTGCAGGAGCCTTTCCCCGCCGCGGTGAACGGTTCTGCCAGCGGGGAAAAGCCCCGGCAGGTCCCCGCTGCCTCCCCACTGCAGGAGCCTTTCCCCGCCGCGGTGAACGGTTCTGCCATCGGGGAAAAGCCCCGGCAGGTCCCCGCTGCCTCCCCACTGCAAGAGCCTTTCCCCGCCGCGGTGAACGGTTCTGCCAGCGGGGAAAAGCCCCGGCAGGTCCCCGCTGCCTCCCCACTGCAGGAGCCTTTCCCGCTGGTGTGTAGCTACAGGTGTGTCTGTGCTCGACTCACCACCATAAGTTCAGACAAAGCTGTAGAGACCAAACCCTCAGGCCCAGGGTGTTTGGGGCAGGGGCAAGTGCTGTGGAAGCTAAATACCCCGTAGCCAGAGAAGAGCAGTTTGGGACTGGCCTGCTGGCAAGTGATCATAGCAGCTAATCAGGCAGGGCACAATTAGACTTGGTGCCTGAGTCTGCAGCCTCAGGTCACCCACCACCATTTAACCTACCAGCCCGGTGCCTAGCACACGCCAGGCAGAGGCTGCTGGGATACTGCCCGCACTCCTCCTGCTGGCACACAGAGGGACTGCACACAGGAGGACGCACACCACACCTGCTGTCTTACCTCCTCCTCCTCCGTCCTGGGCCCAGCGCTCACGTCAGTGTCGGTGCCGTCCTCCCCCATGGACGTAGGCTGTTTGTCCCGCCTGGGTCAGGGAGGGAAAAAACACAAGAGGGCACTGGAGTTTTCTAAAACCATTATTGTCAGCTGGGCAGTTTCCTGGGGCAGAGCCGGGGATGTCTGAGTCACTGGTGGGTGTGCTGGGGGTTGCCCAGCTACTCTGACAACAGACACAGGGATGTAACAGGTCCCCTCCAGCCCAGGAGTGGGCGGCAGATAAAGCTACCGGGGCCTCTTTGGTCCTTGTGAAGTGCTATAGAAGGGCCCAGCGTTGAATAGCCCAGGGGGGAGACAGCCACGTCAGTATGTTATTCTTCTGAGGGGAGCCACCTAACGTGCACTTGGTTCCTATATGCAGGCCTGGCTCAGAGCTGGAGCCCACCACTCCCGTGCAGGGGCGCAAGTGGCTCAGAGGAAATGGGATCTGGCTGCAGTGGGGAGGGGGGCTTAGGCCTGGCCAGCAAATCCCCTGCTCGTTGAGTCGATTCCGTTTCCATCAGGGAACGGGGAAGGGGAAGCGGAGGGCACGTTTCACTTCGAGGCAGCCAGCCCGCAGCTTGGAGAGAACCTTTAACAGCCTCCATTTCTAGCAGTTCCAGCTCCCTGCAACACCAGCAGCACCCTGCCCTGTTGGCTCTGGCCCATCCCGCATCAGCAAGGCCCTAGCACAGGGGTGGGCAAACGTTTTGGCCTGAGGGCCACATCGGGGTTGCGCAAGGCTCTGCCCCCCCAAACAGCCTGGCCCCCACCCCCTATCTGCCCCCTCCCACTTCCCACCCCCGACTGCCCCCCTCAGAACCTCCAACCCATCCAAATACCCCCTGCTCCCTGACTGCCCTCCCGACCCCTAGCCACATCCTCACCCCCTGACAGGCCCCTCGGAACTCCCACTCCCAACCCTCCCTGTTCCCCATCCCCTGACCACTCCCCCAGAACCTCCGCCCCATCCAACCACCCCCTCCTCCCCCCACAAGACCTCCCACTCTTACCCAACCCCCCCACTCCCCGCCCCCTTACCAGCGGCAGGAGCTCGCAGCCATGACACCAGGCCAGAGCCGGCTGCGCGCCTCACGCTGCCCAGTGGGAGAGGCGGGCCAGAGTACAGTCAGCATGGTGGTGTGGCTGTGGGGGAGGGGAGGGGCCGGGGACTAGGCTCCCCTGCCAGGATCTCAGGGGCCGGGCACGATGGTCCCACAGGCAGGGCCGGCTCTAACATTTTTGCCGCCCCAAGCGAAAACAAAGAGCGCCCCCCCCCCGAGCGTCGCGTCGTGCCGCCCAAGTCCCTGCCCCGCCCCCCCGAGCGCCGCACCGCCCAAGTCCCCGCTCCCTCGGAGCGCCGCGCCACCGAAGTCCCCGCCCCTCCAGCATGGCGCCCCGCCTCCCACGCCCTGCCCCCCCCCCCAGCGCCGCCCGGCCGAACCAAAAAAAACCAAAAACAAAGCCCGATCGCCGCCTCGTCCCAAGGTGCCGCCCCAAGCACGTGCTTGGTAGCTGGTGTCTGGAGCCGGCCCTACCCTCAGACTGGATGTGGCCCGCAGGCCGTAGTTTGCCCACGTCTGCCCTAGCAAGTGCCCCTGCTGAGCCAGGCCTCTGGCTGAGAGGAGCCCAAAGGGAATTCCATTTCAGAGGTCAGTTTGTGTGGCTGGAGCCAAGTGCCTGTTCAAAGTCAGAGCCATTGGCAGAGCTTCACCCGTCTGGGGGGATTTCTCTTTCAGAACAGCCACTGCTGTCCACCCTAAACAGATCTCTCCTCGCTTAACTGAAGACCTGGACTGAGCATGGGCCAGTCAGAATGGGGATATACGGGGATGGAAAAATTACTAAAGAGGCGACATGCTACATTTGAAAACTGCTACTAAACACACACACACACACACACCCCCGGCGGCCTATTCAGCCACACTGCCTAGATCCTCCTATTTAATACCTCCACTCACCGGCCTGCATTGTGATCACATCAGCTCAGGCCCCAGTCCTACAGCTGGATCCCCACCTCGTGCCTGCACAGAGACCCACTGACTTCAACATTATCCCGGGAGGATCCTTTTGCAGGACTGGAGCCTAGCGTTAAAACCAGCAAAAAATAACCACCGAGATTGTCCTGGATGACAACAGTTTAAAACCAGATAAAGAGCGAGCCTTATGATCTTTGCTCCTTATGATCTGAGCAGGGAGTCAGGACGCTGGGGCTATTCCCCGCTCTGCGGGGGACTTCCTCTGTAGACTTGGGTAAGTCACCTCGCTTCCCACCTGCAAAAGGGGGCTATACCGATCTCATAGAACTGGAAGGGACCCTGAAAGGTCCCTGAGTCCAGCCCTATGCCTTCACTAGCAGCACCAAGTACTGATTTTTCCCCTAAGTGGCCCCCTCAAGGATTGAACTCACAAACCTGGGCTTAGCAGGCCAATGCTCAAGCCACTGAGCTATCCCTGCCCCCCACATATGTAGGATAATTTACCTATATCTAAGGAAAGGGTGTTGGAAGGATTAGTTAGTGTTTCCAAAGTGCTACAAGACCCTTGCTTGGAAGAGACTAGGGAGGGGCAAAGAAGCGTGACAGTGATAAAAAGGACAGGAGCTGCCAGTCAGAACGAGATGCATGAGCCTGCTGAGCTGGGCTGGGGAAGTCATGGTAGGAGCCCCCCGTACTAAGCCCAGACAGACTTTGCAAGAGGCAACCTCACGGAGAAGGAAAATCTTGACTTACTTTTTGTTGGAGATGAAGTCGAGGGCCTGGTAAACAAGAGAGTAGAGATATTCCACCTGCCAAAACAAGGCCAGAAGGTTAGAGGCCGGGAGGCAAGGATCTCAGGGAGGCTGCCTCAGTTTGGGTCTAGGGTAAACGGGGGTTCCTGAAGAGGCCCCTTGATCACTTCAGTGTTCTCACCAGGTCTTGGCACTTTCAGCCTGAACTCCAGCATCGGGGAGCATTTTGCCTGAGGAACAAAGTACTATGTGGCGAGACTTGTAGCTTCTGCAGGCTGCATGTCCATATACAGACAGAGACGGGAGCAGCCACAGTGGGGGCTGGGTGATGTATTAAATGTAGCCCTGAAACGGTAGACATCAGCACCTGTGCAGCTGGCTTAACCCTTTCAGAGTCAAGCAAAACTCCCCAAAGCACCCACTGCCCAAGCCCGCAGCTGGCAAACCCCACAGAAGCTCTCCTCCCAGCCTTGCAGGGGCAGCAGGAGTGAGCACAGCAGTTCCCCTCGGCTTCCCCACCTTCTTGCTGTAGATGCAGGCAGAACCCTGGATCAGCAGAGCCGCCTCTATGAAGTTCATGGTGGTTTGGCCGCCGTCGAAGGAAATGCAGATCTGGTCCAGCTGCAGAACACGCACACGGGAAGACACAAGCTGATTTTACAGACTGGGTTGGAGAGACAACACAGCAGGAAGAGAGACTTTGGAGGGGACGAAGCCCTGGCCCCACAGCAAACCTGCAGTGGCACCTGGGAGGCGAGATGAGAGGGGTGAATGGAGAATGCAAGACTTTTCCCACCGCATTCTCTTGTAATCTTTGGGGCTGCAGCTCTTCCACAGGTGGCAATGGTTCTCCAAGGAACAGGTCTGTGCTGTGCAGAGCATCTTTTCTAAAGCTCCTGTGGATCCAGGAGCACTTCACAGGGAGGGCAGGGAGCAAAAGGAAAAGATCTGAGGTCCAGAACTTGATATTTAGAGTTTAAAGCCAGTGACAACGTGGCAGGGCTGGCCTAAGGGACAGGAACATTAGGGATCGAAACGAGCGCCACATGCTAGGAATTCCAGCTGCATGGACACACTGTGGCACTTGGATACCGACACTCCTCCCCGCTACCCTGGTCTTCGTGGATGGAAAGATTACCTTACCTCCTCCAGATACTCCCCCAGCTGGGCTGCCACATCCACCTCCCAGTTCTTTGTGAGATCTCGGATGGGCTGCAGAAGGTGCAGGAAGCGTGACTCCACATTCTCCATTGTAACAAATCCCTAGAAGTGCAAGAAGTTACATTTCATCCAGGAGCCAGGCAGACAAGCCTACAGTCAGTAGGGGACACAAGGGGGACACAGGTCCATCTGTTTTCTGACAACACTGTCATTTGTGGCCTGTAGTCATTTAATGGGATGCACTCAGCTCAAAGCTGGCTCCAATTTTGTTTTTATAAAATGTCAGCTTTTGTAAAACCTGAGGCCAATCAAAATGTTGTAATTCAAACAAAAAATGGCTTTGCTCTGACATAAACATTCCCCTGTGTTGTCACAACACAGGGTAAGAGTAAGCTAGTGTCTGAGAACCTACAAATAAAAATATTTATATTTTAGACCTACACAAATGTCTGTAAACAAACAAACCTGACCATGAAACTGACTAGAAATCCCAGTGAAAAAAAGTGAAGCATGTAGCATAAATTACTGATTTTATTATTTATACATTAGCAGCACCTAGTCGGAATTATGGCCTTGTTGGGCTGGTTAATCTGCAAACCTGAGCTCCAATTTTGCAAACAGTTAAGCACACATGTGACCCGACTCCTGGGTCTAAGGACCCAGTCTGGTACAAAAAGTAATTTTCCCTCTGTTGATACTCACACCTTCTTGTCAACTGTAGGGAATGGGCCACATCCACCCTGATTGAACTGGCCTCGTTAGCACTGACCCCCTCACTTGGTAAGGCAACTCCCATCTTTTCATGTGCTGTGTATGTACACCTGCCTACTGTATTTTTCACTCCATGCATCTGATGAAGTGGGTTATAGCCCACAAAAGCTTATGCTCAAATAAATGTGTTAGTCTCTAGGTGCCATGACTCCTCGTTGTTTTTACACAGGTGCAGGCTCACTCATGGCCTGACTACTCTGAATTTGGGCATCACACAGGAACTTCTTACATTACAGGAAGAAAAAGCTGACATTCACTGCACACCTGAATGTTCTCTTCAAAGCCATCCCATCCCATGTGCCTCTCCTATCCTGCCCGGACCCTGGATAGTGCCTCGCCTCCCCATTTTTTAGCCGGTGTCATACAGGACTGCAGTATCCATCTAGCTGTCAGAGAGGGATTGAGGGGTGTCACGGAGTGTGGGGGAGTCCGACTCTGCACCCCTCTTCCTGGGACTCTCAGTAACTCTCAGCCAGCCACTAAAACAGGTTTATTGAACAACAGGAACGGCTACAGCAGACCTTGTGGGCAGAGCCAGGACCTCTCAATCTGGTCCTTCTGGGGGTGCAGGGAGCTTAGTTCCCAGCTTGGGATTCCCTGCACTGCACCCCCCAGCCCCAAAACAAAACTGACCCAACCCTCTCCACTTGGCCTTCTGCCTTTGTCTAGCTTCCCAGGCAAAGGTGCTGACCTCCCCTCTTCCCTGCCTAGCTCAGGTTACAGGCTCAGGTCCTGTCCCTCACCTAAAGTCCTCTCCGGCTCTCCCATCCCCCACACAGACAGTCTCTACTCCATCAGAAGGGGTCAGACCCAGGAGCAAAGATGGAAGGGGGGGGGGGGGCAAGGAATATGACAAGGTGGAGTGATAAGGGCTCAGGGAGGGGTCAGACCCTAGATCAGTGGTTCTCAACCAGGGGTACATGTACCTCTGGGGGTACACAGAGGTCTTCCAGGGAGTACATCAACTCATCTAGAGATTTGCCTAGTTTTACAACAGGCTACATAAAAAGCACTAGCGAAGTCAGTACCAACAAAAATTTCACACAATGTCTTGTTTCTACTGCTCTATATACATTGAAATGCAAGTATAATATACATCTATTCCAATTTATTTTATAATTATATGGTACAAATGAGAAAGTCAGCAATTTTTCAGTACTAGTGTGCTGTGACACGTCTGTATTTTGAGTCTGATTTTGTAAGTTTTGAAGTGAAGTAAAGCTTGGGGTATGCAAAGCAGAACAGACTCCTGAAAGGGGTACAGTAGTCTGGAATGGTTGAGAACCACTGCCCTAGGACGCAGTCCGATCATGATACGCAGGTGCAAAAGGGGACAAGGATAAAGGAACCAGGGTCTTTCCAGGGATACATGAGACTCAGGATGGTTTGTGTATCTTGGGGAAGACCCTGATACCAGACTGGGGTTTTCCCCACAGCATCACCCCCACACACACACTCTGGCCCCTAAACACCCCCCAAGCTCTGGCCTCCCATCCCCACAGCACCCATCTCAGCTCTGCCCCATCCCCACACCCCAGCTCTGCCCTCCACAGCTCTGTGCCCCCCATTCCCACAGCAACCCCCAGCTCTGCCCCATCCCCACACAGCTCTGTGCAGCCCCTCAGCTCTGCCCCCTCAGCTCTAGCCCCCGCCCCCCAGCACCCCTCCATCCCCACAGAACCCCGCAGGGTTACCGACCCTCCAGGACTGGCCCGGAGTCCAGCAAGGAAAGATTCGGTTATGTGACGGGACCTCCCGGAACACGTCCCGCCCTGACAGAACCCCCCGCCCCGGTTCCCGGGCAGTACCATACCGGGAGGGGGGGGGGCGAGGCATTGGGGTGTCCAGACCGTACCACGGGACGGGGCTGGGGGGGTGTTGCACCAAGACCGTACCACACGCACCCCGCAGCACGGGGGGGAACAGCTCCGCTCCGCCCCCGAGCCCGGCCACCATTTTGTTTTTCCCGCTCAGAGCGGTGAAGTCAGTCAGCGCGTGAGGCGAGCGCGGTGACGCCACGGAGGGGGCGTGTCTCCCCAGCGCTGGGGCGGGTACTTGGGAGCGTGCAGGCCGGGGACGTGTCGGGTGCGCGGAGGCGGAGTCTCGTTCCCGCCGCCGCCGCGCGCCATGGGGGAGCCGCCGCACGTGGCCCGGCAGCTGCTCCTGGGCGACCTGGCCACCGTCTACGCCGCCGCCTTCGCGTCGCTGTATCTGCAGGTCCCGGGTACGGGGCGGCCAAGGGGCCTGAGCATGGCAACGATCCCAGGAGCCAGTGGGGGAAGCCCAGACAGAGCCCCTGGCACAGCATCCCCAAGAGACACCCACCTTTGCTGTTCTGCAACCAACAGACCCCCAGCAATACCCACCTCCAGGACCCACAGCCTCAGGGCTGGGCACATCAGAACCACCCCCCCAAACCCCAAATCTCCAGAACGCACCAACCTGACTAGAGTAGCCCCTGTCCAGCCACCCAAACACCTCCCCCACCACAATGCTCCTTCAGCTCCGAAATCTCCCCACAAAGACCCCCCCCCCCCCAGCAACAGTGTTGCTGGGATTTAGAAACATGGGGAACAGCCCCAAACATGAAAGAATTTTTAATTGACATTTGATGATAACATAGAAATGAAAGACAAAGGCTGGAAATCTGAGCCATTTTGGATCCATTTTTGCAATTTAGAGAGAAGAAAGTGGAAAATCAGAGGGATTTTATATCTGTTGTTGATATTGATGTGAAACACTCAGATTTTACCTCATATTTGTTAAATGAATAGAGAGGAAATAGGCACCAGTTGCAAACATTTTATATCCGTATTCAAGAAGCTGAGAAAAGGTGTAAAGCTGAGATTTTCTTTGCCAAGTGGGGCAAGTGTTTAGGGTATTTTGTATCAGTCTTTGAGATCTGCAGAGAAAACGTGTCACAAACTATGCAACTGAAGGTGGAAAATCAGGATTATGGAGAGACCGGGGAAAATCAGGGGAGCCGAGAGAGTGGATCATTGGAGGGGGAGGGGGGGGGGAATCTCCCCAGATCTTATAGCCACGTGTGAGACACAGAGAGAGAAAAGGGGCAGAACTAGAGAGAATTTGTATTGGGGGCGAGAGGCACAAACAGGGACAGGATCCAATTAACTCCCCCCCCCCCGGGAATTTCCTGGCTGCCCAGAGACAGTTCAACCCCCCCCCCCCAACTCCGGCTTCTCCCCTCCCTGCCTGACACCCCCCTCCCCCCACAGCGCTCTGCCCCCCCAATCCCAGCGGTGCCGCGGCGGATCCTGCTGCAGCTCCCCTGGGGCCGAGGCAGCTCCGAGGCTTCTCCCAGGTTCCCCGGGGCAGAGTCAGTTTCCCTCCCTCCCGCCCGCCCCCCGGGGGTCTCTCACTCACCGGTTCACACGGAGGCGGCAGCGGCAGCTTTATTCTCCTACCCCCAGCAGGGCTCGCACGGAGCATGCGCAGTTTTACATGCTGACCCCTCCCTTACCTGGGCTGGAGAGGGCGGGAGCGCCCCGGGGGAGGCTGGGAGATGTAGTTCGGGTTGCGGTTCCCGGCTACATGAGCTCCCCCTCCTACCCACCGGTGCCCCCCCACTCACACCCCCTGTTGCCCCAGCACTGGGCTCCCCCCCAAACGTGGGTTCCACTACCAGCACACTGCAGCCGAGCCCTGGCCCAGCTGCGACTCTGTCCCCATGCGGGTGGAGCTGCTGGGCAGCACGGAGCGGGAGTACTTCCAGGTGGCGGTGCGCGGCTACGGGGCGGCGCGAAGAACACGGCCCCCTCCCTGGGCTTCGCAGCACTGCTGGTGGCCAAGGTGGATCAGTTCGCGCTCACCGCCCTTACCCCCGACATGCTGGTGGCCAAGGACCTGGAGAGGCCCCCGGACCTGCTGCGCTTCAGCCTCACGGTGCCCTGGCCCAGCCCCGGGGGGCGGGAAGGCAAGTCTCCGGCTGGGGGGCTACCTGCTCAGCACCGACGAACCCAGCCGGCCGCTCACCTCCTCACACAATCCGGGAGCCCCTCTCGCCACCATCGCAGCTGGGGCTCGGCTTCAGGGGACCCCGTTTCCCTCCCTCCCCGGCTCCTCACACACACTGGGCAGGGCCACCCAGAGGATTCAGGGGGCCTGGGGCAAGGGAGCCAGTGGATGCCGCCCAGAGGCAGGCAGGCAGAGCAGGCTGTTGCTGCTGCTGCTGCAGGGTGTGGGGAGGAGAGAGACTGCTCTGCTGTGCAAGGAGGGGAGGGCGAGGGCTGATATGGGAGGGTGTTCCCCTCCCCCAAGATTGGTAGTTCAGGCTGCTGTCTGAACTTAGAGACAGCATGCTGACACTCTCCCTCAGACACACAAACTGTCTCTCTCACATATACACTCCCACAACACACACGCTCCAGTCAAACATTCCCTCCCCCGACATACACTTCAGTTGAAAAGCAGCTGGCAATCTAGTACGATGCCCAAGGAACAATGGGATTGAGAAACCTGCAACACGTGATGCTGTACCTGCCCCATGAGGCATTGCAAACCCTTCCCAAAGCACCCTTCAGCTATTTGCACAGTGGGATAGCTACCCACAGTGCACTTTTCTCTGCATCGACACACTCTGCAGACACAAGGAACATAGTGTGGATGCGCTCTGCAGACACAAGGAGCACTTTTATTAAAGCGACATAACTTTTGTTGACAAAACTCTACCAAGGCCTTAGAACCTTAACAGTTAAACTGTATCAGATGATGAAATTGAGCAGCTGAAACTGTCTGCACCAGAGTGCATGGAAAGAGCCCCAGTCCTCCGAGTCTTGCCAAATAGGCTCTCCAGTGCCAGGCTTGTCAAGCATCCATGAGTCACAAACCTTTGACAGCCCTGAATATAATTACTGGACATCTCTACATGGTAAAATGAAACTTTTGTTTCAATGTAATATATATTTAGTGCTTGTGAGTGGTTCCAGACCAACAATGGACAACGTGTTCCCCTATTTATCCAGAGGACATACATACAGAAGTCAGCAACACTACAAGCTTCCCCATCCATTTCCATTGATATACTTCAACTATGACCTAGGAAATCTACTCCAAGAATGGCAGAAGGGTATGGTCATCTTTGTCTACCCCTGTCCACTACGAACTGAACAGAGACTCAACAATTACTCAGACCACTCAAACGCCAGATGTAGTGACTTTCAGTCACTAACAACGTAGACTTGACTTAACTGATGTTTAAGATGTAAAAGCTCTGTGTAACTGGCCATTACCAATCCCCTAGCCATCTAATCCTCTATACAGCTTTTCTTTATTGTGTTAGCATCTTGATTAAGTGATAACACCCTAGAAATCCACTGAACAGTCAATGAGTTGTCCATTGAGACAACTCTTCGAACAGGTTAGTCTCTAGGCCAGGGGTGTGCCGAGTCTTCATTTATTCACTCTAATTTAAGGTTTTGCGTGCCAGAAATATATTTTAAAATTTTTAGAAGGTCTCTTTCTATAAATCTATAATATATAGCTAAACTATTGTTGTATATACAGTAAATAAGGGTTTTAAAATGTTTAAGAAGTTTAATTTAAAATTAAATTAAAATGCAGACCCCCCCGCCCAGCCCGGTGGCCAGGACCCGGGCAGTGTGAGTGCCAGTGAAAATCAGCTCGTGTGTCGCCTTCGGCACATGTGCCATAGGTTGCCTACCCCTGCTCTAGGCTAAAGTTAAAGCCAGGCCTATTAACAATGCACGCAAGACTGTTTAATATTAGTCTGCAAGTATAGCATAACCAAGAGAAAGATTAAAGCATTCAAATGAGCTGGAAATGGAAAGCAGTTGAAGGTGCAACACACACAGAAACAACTGTCTCCCTTATAATCACAGAAAATTTAATTTACTGTTTCATTATTGTCAAGTAGTATAAGACTCAAGAAAGAATGCAATGAAATATGCTTAAAAGAAAGGAGTATTGGCATATTGTTTATATATAGCTAAATATCACGACTGACCATTGCTTTTCATTTTATTACTTTAAATATTGAAAATTCTTCACCGAGAAACGTTGCATAATATACTCATAACACTCCCTCTTAGGCTTCTATTCAATTACTGCATCCATTCTATGGGAAGGAGGAGTTCCATGGGACACAGTTAATTCTGAGTTGTTAGAACCGCCTCAAAAATATGTTTTTCATTTGGTGTTTTTTGGAAGTGACAAACCAAAACATTACAAGAATGACTTAAAACCTAATTACTGTGTAATCTATGTTCAGTTATTAGCATTCACCCTTCCAGAATATATTGAGGAGGCAAGAAAAGCAGAAATAAAAATCCCCATTAGGGAAAGTTAATCAAGGTTATCAACTAGGCCGAGCACCATTCCATTTACCCTATATATTCGTTCATAAACCGAATTTTTTTAGTAAAAAAGGAAACCACCAGAGAAGGGGGTTGGCTTATGAATGGGTATAGAGAGGGAAAGGTGGGACACAGCCCCTCCCTCCAACAGAGGGGGCAAGGAGAAGCAGCACAGTCAACAGAGACAGAAGGGAACAAGTGGGGCCAGAGTCTCTCTGCTTCTGGCCACACTGCTCTCCCCTCAGCCTCTGAAGCAGCTGCAGCTCTGTGGCTGGCAGGCTGCCACCGCACTGCCTGGCCCCGCCCACTGGAGCAGGCTGCTGCAACACCACCGGGCCCGCCCCTAGTGTGCCCCAGCTAAGGTGGGAAGGGATGGGATGGGGAGACTGTGGGGTCCCAAGCTAGGGATGGGGTCATGTGGGGGGTGGTCACAGGGGTTAATCCCCTGACTCTCAGCTTCTCTTCCCCCCGCTCCCAAATTTCCCCACCAGTTGCTGTCTCGGCCCATCAGGGTAAGCAGCTGGTGCGCCGGGACACTTTGTTTACTTAGGTTTACCTCCATGCATGCGGATGCTCAAGATAAACAAACCGTCTTGGCCCGCCAGCAGCTTATCCTGATGGCCCGGGAGCCAAAGTTTGCCGATCCCTGAATTATAGGGTTGGCTTATGAATGGGTCACAAAAATTTTCCATTTTTTACTTATCCATCTTGGGGGAGTCGGCTTATAAACGAACCGGCTTATGATCAAGTATATACGGTACATCTGTAGATCTCTAGCAGATAGCACTTTTCAAATTCCAGAGAACAAGAATGTACCCACAAAACTTATTGGCGGGACAATTCAGCCATTTTTAGTAACCAATTGCTATATGCCAAGCAACAGAACACACCAGGTCATACCTCCTGTCCTGAAGCCTCTGGGTGTGTCTAAAGACAGAGACAGAACTTCTTTAGCATGATTCGAGGGGGGAACAGACAGCTGTGGTCAGATGACATTAAGAAACAGATTTGGGCCACATCTACATCACGGTTGCTGCAGCTGTGCTGCTGCAGAACCCATGATGAAGGTGCTTCCTACAGTGATGGAAGGGGTTTCTCACACCCAAGCAATGCAGCTAGTTGATCACATTTTTAAGTGCAGACCAGGCCTTAGGATATCACTGTAGCTTCCTGATAGTAAAATGAATATTGTTTCTTTATGCATAGATAGTGGTGCTCAGCTGATCATTTCCTGAAAGATAACAAGTCTCTTCCTCACAGATTGGTGTATACTGAAGATTAGGAGGAAAAGATGGACATTTCAGAGAGAGAGATTTCCATCCCATAAGGCCAAGTCTATATTAGAAAGATTTGCTGGTGCAGTTACACTGGCAAACCCTCCTAACATATGTAAAGCTTACACTGGCAAAAAAAGAGCTTTTGTCTTTTGCTGATATAGTTTATACATCAGTGGTTCCCAAACTTTTTTTCACCAAGGTCCCCTTTGGCACCTAAATAGCCTAGATTCCTTTCATTTCCTAAAACAACAACATGAAACTTATGTATATTAGCTAGGTTTATTATGACACAAAAGCACAAGCCCACACACAGTTGAGTTTACTGGTCTCAGGATTCCCTAGGCTCAGTTCCCATATCCACCATAGAGTCCTGAAAACCTACTTCACTTGATCTGTATTTCTGTTTCCCCTAAATGGGTTATTACTTTCTTATCTTGTAGAAGTGTTGAGTCTTGACATCTGTGGCAGAAAAAGTAATTCTAAGCCCTCAAAGGGGAGTGAGGGGGTGCAATATACTTAATGGGCAAGGGCAGTACTACTGGAAAGCTCCCACCACTCATGTCTGGTGCATGAGAGGTCATGCTATGTGCAGGATGCCATTTTGAGAATAAAATGGCATCATCCATATAGCAAAAGTGCCAGAATGTTTTGGCCCTGGCTCAAAGTACAGATCTCCACATAACAACAATGTATCAGCAGAGACCCAGGGATCCCACTTTGGGAACCAATGGCTCACAGGAGTTCAACGAGTGAAATAAGCTACACCGGCAGAAGCATTTTCATGCTAGTATAATGGTGACCATGCTAGGGCTTTTGGCAGAATATAGGTGTCTCACAATTCTCACACTCCTGACATTGCTATACTGACAAAGGTTTTGAGTGGAGACCTGGCCTAGGAATATGGAATATTCTCCTAACGAAAGTGATGGAAGCCCTAACACTGGAGTAATTTTAAAGTAGATTGGACAAAGCAGTAGAATATACAGTAGTATAGCAGGGAACAATTTTGCCAGTAACAGGGGAGATGGAAAAGGGATTATATCTAGTCCATCCCTAATATCTCTCTTTGGTAAAGAGTAAACAAAATTGCCTTTAATATTTTAATCTTTACCATTCTTAATTTAATTACATACTATCACATCACAAATACAGGTAGAGTTTTTTGATCTATATAACACACAAAAATGAAAAACCTTGGCAATCGTGGTGATAATCAAGTCTCCATGACTCTTCGTTTCAATTGCCGAACGATCAAAAGGCACGGCTATATCTAAACAACGTCTATCCAAGTGGATCTCTGACTGCATCAGAACCTGTTACCGTGCGAAGAAACTTCAACCGCCTGAAGGCATAAGAACTCATTCCACTAGAGCCATGTTGGCATCCGTTGCCTTCCTACACAATGTTCCCATTCCCGATATCTGCAAAGCAGCTACATGGTCATCTGAACACACGTTTGCAAAACACTATGCTTTAAAGCAAGACACCACAGCAGACACAATAGTAGGTCATACAGTACTATCTTCAGCACTTCCTGACGTATCTCCAAAGCCCCACCAACCGTAGTGGGTACTGCTATACATTCACCTAGAGTGGAGCACCCACAGGGACAGCACTCAAAGAAGAAGAGAAAGTTACTCACCTTGCAGTAACTGAGGTTCTTCGAGATGTGTGTCCCTGTGGGTGCTCCACTCCCCGCCCTCCTCCCCTCTACTTTGGAGTACTGAGATACTCTCCACGGTAGAGAAGGAACTGAGGACGGTGTGGGGCACACACACCCTGGAAGATTACAACTGGACGGGAGATACCATCTGGGTGCGTGCGCCCCAACCAGGCACTGCTACCGAAAATCTCCAATCGACAGCGCCGGGATGCACCATCACCTAGAGTGGAGCACCCACAGGGACACACATCTCGAAGAACCTCAGTTACTGCAAGGTGAGTAACTTTCTCTTACATGGAGCATTGAGTTTTGATCTTTAGTCGACTTCTCTGCAGAAAGAACTCTCCTCTTCAGTTTGCCATGCAGATCTCTAATCAAAACTGCAGTTGAATGTTAAATATGGACATGCTCACAAACCACTTTAGAGATAATAATGATTTGAACAGCTCAAGATACCTTTGATTTAGACATGTAGTATTATTTCTACTTTAAAATAATTTCTCAGCCTGCTCATCTATAAATGGAAGGTCACAGTGAGAGTCCCTTGTAGAGGTGGTATGGGTGCCTGTGGAAGAGAAGCAGGAGGGGGTTAATTGTCCCCGGGGGAGATGGTGCCAGGGGCCAGGGCCAGGCAAGAGGGGGTTAATTCTATCCCATCCTGCACCTGACCGGGAGCCAGGCCCTGACCTGGGGCTCTGGCACAGAGTGGAAAGGGTTAACTGCCGGGTTGGGGGAGGACGGAGGGAGGACAGGAGTGGGGGGGTCAGGAGCAGGGGGCACAGGGGTGAGGCCCAGCAGAGAAGGGTCTGTCCCCACAGCTCGTCGGTAGCGCAATGGGATCGTTAGCCCCGTGTTACAGGTGGGGAAACCGAGTCAAGGGGCAGGTATGGGGCTTCCTGCATGGTCACCTGGAAGGTCAGAGGCAGAGCTGGGAGAGAACCCAGGAGTCCTGGCTCCAAGCCCCCCTGCTCTAACCCACTACCCCCACTCCCCTCCCAGAGCTGGGAGAGAACCCAGGAGTCCAGCTGCGGGGGGAAGACCTGAGGCAGGAAGGGAGCTGGTAGAATCCAGCCGGGCGCCCCAGGCTGTCGAGGAGCCCTGGCTGCTCCCCCCCCCCCCCCCGGCACTGACCTGTGACGGCATTGGTGGAGATGGGGCCGAGGCGCTTGTGGCCGGAGATGCCGTAGAAGTTGAACTTGTACTTGCGGGAGGGGAGCAGGTCGGAGACGATGAGCGTGTGGGATCCCCCATCCACGGGCAGTGCCTGGCGTTTCCCCTCCGCGTCCCGGTACTGCAGGAGGAAGGAGTCGAAGGCCCCGGCCTGGACGGTCCAGGAGAGGTGGACGGAGTCTTTGGTGACCTCGGAGGTCGAGAGCTCCCCCAGCTTGGGCTGCATGGCCCCTTCCTCCTCCTCCTCCTCCTCCCCGTCCGTCCGGCCTGGGGAGAGGGGAGCAGTTCAGACCCAGCCCGGCCCCCACGTCTCCCAGTCCCGGCCGAGGGGTCAGCTCCCAGCGCTGGGGCCCCGTCTACACCAGCGCTTTCCAGCGCTGTAACTCGCTCCGCTCAGGGTGGTCACAGTGGGGTGTTTTCATCCCCTGAGCGAGAAAGTTGCAGCGCCGGAAAGTGCCAGCGTAGCCAAGGCCAGCGTCACTGTGGAGAGTTCTCTGAAATCATCCACTCAATGGGCAGTGGCAGCCAGAGCAGCGAACAATGGTTGGAAGCATTAAGAAAGGGATCAATAACAAGACAGAAAATATCCTGTTGCCTCTGTGTAAATCAACAGGATGCCCACACCTGGAGCAGGTTTAACTGTATCTGCTTGATGGGTGGTATTGCCAATCACGCTGGAAAAAAAACCCTCTAAAAGCCTGCTTGCTGGCATTTCCGTCTTTCTTACTCTTTTTCCATGCTCCTGTAAGTGCCTATGGTGAGAGTGCTAATGACGTCTATTTATTTGCAGAACAAAACTGCAGGGCAGTGGCCGTGCAAGCCTTACACCACACTAACAATATACCGTCACCAGGCGGAAGAACGCTAGTGTGCATGGCTAGTCTATTCTGCAGCTCCTTCTTGATCCTACCAGATGGAGTGGGGATTTTTAATATGTTCTGTGAGGGCCCCTCTTCCTGTTGTGGCCTAAAAAACTCCTTTGCAAAGCCTGTCTGAGCAGGAGTGAGGTTCATTTGAAGAGAAAGGGTAGAGTAGGAACTCGACTAATTTTGCTGACTGGTGACTGTTATGGGCTGATTTTGTGAGCTTCTCCACAGAGGCACAGGAGGCTAGCCCCACTGGGAGCAGCTTGCAGGATGGTATCTTGGTTTGGTTATTTTCTTTGTAATTATTTTTGGATTGTGCTTTCAGTTGTTGTGGAGCTCACCTCGAGCCTGGATGCGCATGCTTTTATGCTGATGGTTTTGTTTTTCTTTAAATTAAAGTAAATAATTTCAAATAACCCTCTTTGAAAAAGATCCATAGAAGAGAAATGGAAACTCATACAGAGATTCGTATAATAGGAAATCTGAAGGTTACAGGTCTTGAGATGATCCAGGATGAAATATGAACAGTGTCCCAGCAGTTAAAGACCTGAACAATTTTTGGGGAGTAGGCACTGTCAACATTGTAAAGCACATAATTTCATTTTCTATAAAGTGTTAATGAATCATCTGAAATCTTTTCCATCTCCATCCCAACCTAAAGCTCAGGTCAGAGCAAGGAGGATAATATCCAATATATTAGAATGCTATACAAACAATATTTTTCTTTGTCAGGACATTTGAACAATTAAATAATAAGTAGAGCTGGTCTGGAGTTTTCCAACTAAGTATTTTTCAACGGAAAATGCCAAATTTGTCAAACTGAAACTCTGTGGGAAAGGGTTGGTTTTAACAAATTTCCCAATTTGAATTTATTTTAAAAAATGTTTTGAAATTGTCAAAATGTTGTTTCAACATTATCTAAACAAAAAGTTTCATTTTTGGTTTGAAACAACTTTTTGTTTTGAAAATTGTTGTTTCTTTTTGGAGATTAACATTCAGATCGTAGTGATTGAATTGCCCGCTGAGTTGTGTTCACTTGAGCTCCATTGACCGGCCAGCCAAATCAAGTTAAAGAACTCCCATGCTTGAGTTCAGAGATATTGTGTGGATGGGATTTGATCTGGGGGCAACGCTCAAGTTAGAACCCTGTTAACTCTGCAGTGAAGCCAACTCCCTAGACTAGCCTTAGTACAAGTGATGGATTCTTCTGGTGCTGGGTTTGATCACATCTAGCAGTGTTGACGTCTATGGATATGTGGCCAAGAGTTTAACAAAACTTGTTTAGCCCTGGTTAAAATGATTTTAAAATAGTTTATTTTAAATTAAACCTTTTTTTTTTAAACAAGGTCCTGTTTTCCCTCCATAAACATTAAAGACCTAATTACACTTCTTGAAGTAGCAATGAATTTTCCTGCTGTGCTTGGACTAAACTTTCCATCCTCAGCTGTTGTGCACTGTGCAGTAGACTGGTTGGTTACCACACTCTCACCTTAGAGGATGCTGCATTTCATTGCTGCTTTGTGTATGTGTGTGCGTATACATATATTCTGAGACTCTCACACCGATATTTGATTGATTTGATATAGGTGTGCTTTCTGTTCTCAGTTTGGTGGAATTATTGGTACTTTGAAATTTCAGCCTGCATGACCTCTGACATGGACTTGCAGCTGTGTAAAGAAATCAAACCTGGAGTCTAGAAAACATTTAGGCTCTGTCTGGAGTAGAAAAACAGGAGTTTGGGATTGCCCATGACTACCTAACACATGGAGACAGACCTTGCCCTGTCTCCACTAGGTGAAAAGTCCTGGATAATACTATATTTTAAAAAATGTGTTTGCTAACGTGGTTTAAAACCCAACCTATTCACCTTGCCTGGACAGGTCTACAATATTGTAAGACCCTCCGATTGAATAGTCTAGATTTTCCAAAATTCTGCCAAACAAAGGTGTATTTAACCAAGAATAAGTTCTATTTGTTGTGTAAATGTTTATTAATACCCACACCACAAACATAATACATACATACGAGTGCTGTCAATTAATCACAGTTAACACAGGTGATTAACTCAAAATTAATTGCGATTAATCACAATTAATTAAAATTAATCACGATTAATTTTAATTGCACTTATAACAATATAAAAGCAATTGAAATATATTAAATATTTACATTTTCAGTATTGATTTCAATTACAATACACATACAAAGTGCACAGTGCTCACTTTATATTATTAGTTTTGATTACAAATATATGCACTGTAAAAATGGTAAGTAAAAGAAATAGCACTTCCTCTGGAATGGTGGTTGAAGCATGAAGGGACATATGAATCTTTAGTACATATGGCACATGCATATCTTTGTTATACCAATAAAAACTAGCAGGATCTCATTAAAGGGGAAAAGACATTTGTCACATTTATTGTAAATATCATAATCAAATAGAAGATAATAGCAAACAACATTGTTTGACTACTTATTCCTATGATTATATATATATATATATATCCATTCACACAATCATTCATACATGTTCTGTGTAGATATTATAGTTACCAGCTTAAAGTTGCTTGTGACAGAATACTGGCCAGGTATCCTGTACACAAGAGTGGAGCCGAGTCCGGGTCAGGTGCACCTGATGCTCCTGGAGGCTGGCAGCAGAACCATAGACTCAAAGACTTATTTTCCAGAGTCCAGTTATATAGGGATTTTTCCCTATGTTAGTTCTTTATTTTGCTGTTGCTAAATCAATCAGCAGGTAGCTGGCTCCATTCTGTCAGATGTTTCCTTTGAGGTGCTGGGGTGGATTCCAGTTCGCCCTCCGGGGGTCATCTGGTTGATTCCACTTGACACCTTCTTCGGCCGACACTGAATTTTTCGGGCTTGCAACTCCCTAACCATTCATTCATCATTTAAACTAGACACTCATTCACATATACTTTTTATCTTAACTACATTTATTTTACTGTCTTCTTTATCTTTTTTGGGGTGTGAGACTCCTTGTTTTTTAACAATCAAGAAACATAAAGTGAAATAAAAATGAATTAACAGAGGTGGGGGTCTCTATTTGTATACTACAATAGCCACTGTTTTGGTTTACCACGGTGGTTACAATGTAGTTACATAGTTTTGCCTGAGGCATAGGGTTAAATGACGGCTTGTGCGCTGAGTTAACAAAGTCAATTGGCCAATTAGCAGCTTACAGAGCTAATTGACAGCTCGCGCAATGAGGTAACAAGGTGCTTAGTCAATTAACCAATCAGCAGCTTACAGCGGCCATTTACAAAGTAAAATAGCGGTTACAAAAAGTTTCACTTAGAAAACAGGCACTTAGAGTCAATTAACCAGTTAATAGCTCACAGCCGCTGTTACAATGCAAAGTAGCGACTTCAAAGTTTCACTTAGAAATTGACTTTTAAAAAGTTTTGTACAAAGTATCTCCCTGAGCAGACTTCATACAGACATGGCTATTTCTAACAGTAAATCCTCACAAATTTACTTCTAACATAAACCTTACACACCTATTTCTAACAATAAATTCTCACAAGTGTACATCTAACGTAAACTTTAAATTATAAAATATTAGTTAACAATACATCAATAAATCATTTCTCATGTAAACCATGTTTAATATAAACCTTCTTTTAATATCCCTACATCTTGCAACGCCGGCTACAACAGTGCCATGCGAACACCTGTTCTCACTTTCAGGTGACACTGTAACCAAGAAGCAGGCAGCATTATCGCCTGCAAATTGTAACCAACCTTATTTGTCTGAGTGGACTTGTGGGCTCTAAATTTGTACATTGTTTTATTTTTGAATGTAGAATTATGTACCAAAAAACCCTGCATTTGTAAGTTCAACTTTCATGATAAAGAGATTGCACTACAGGACTTGTATTAGGTGAATTGAAAAATCCAATTTTTTTTACAGTACAAATATTTGTAATAAAAATAAATATAAAGCGAGCACTACTGTAGCCTGATTTGGGGAGGGTTAGTAGGGACAGTGGAATTTATCCACTTAATTTAGTTCTATTTAATAATTAATTTTCTAATTAATTAATAATGTTAATAATAATTAATAGATATTAATAATATGGGTATGGCTCGCCAATATGTGTGATTAGAAGATAAAGTTTGTCTTGAATTAGGCTTCACAGAATTTAATACAAGGAGATTGGGGTATATAACAGGAAATTACACTGAGACAAAGTTTAGTTAAACAAGACCTTTTATTTAAAACCAATAAAACAAGAAGTAAATGTAAAATGTTAAAAGCAGTTTGATTACAAAGTTACAAAATATCACAGTTCTTTAAGAGATATGATATGATATTACACAGTTCTAAATGCACTTTGCAGCAAAGAGGGTGTTGTTTACACCTATTGATAGAGGAAGTTATAAAGAGACTGGTTATGAGTGAAACTCTCTTTTTAACCTAAATGCTCTAGCAGAAATAAGAATCTGTTCATACTCACAACTTTGAAAAGAATTAATACTACGACTTAGTATTGACAGCTTTCGTAGGAGAAAGAGGCTTCGAAGCAGGTTGAGACGACAAGGAAACAGAGAGATGTATCGCCCGTCTTAATGGTGGATTGTCACACCTTTTATAGGGAGAAATCTTTCCTCCTATGCCCAAATTTGTCTTTCCCCCATGGAAAGGTGAGGGTACCTGTTTTCATTGGCTGACCTTTTGTGTGCGTACTAATGACAGCTATATAGTAGCTTGCGGGTGTACGTGTTACATTTGTGGTCAAAAATACCCTCCTTTTTACCCTAACTAGTCCCTAGACATTTGCGTAGGTTTGTCTCCTATTATTACTTTTCTGAGTAAGGGTCTTAAAGGTTGCTTTCAGCGTCACAGAGGAAATAGGCCAGAATGTCTGGCTTAGAAGTTTTTAGGTATCTTGCATTACAGCTATTGCAAATTCCTATTGATCTATGCAGCCTACACACTTTTATCAAAAAAACATTTTATACAGACCAACAGATTAATCCTCAGGGCTACACTACACACTTTGTATTCTGTGTTGTAACTGAAATTAATGTATTTGAAAACATAGTGAACATCCAAAAATATTGAAAATAAATGGCATTCTATTGTTGTTTAACAGTGCGAATAATCACAATTAATTTTTTAATCGCTTGACAGCCCTTATACAAACCTTACTTTACTGTACTTCTTCACCAAAATTTACATTGGCCTCCTTGCTTTGCTTTTCTGATGCTATGACGTGTAAAAAACCTATTTGTTGACATAAAGATGTCAGCGGAAGGCACATAATTGAAATGAAGAATTCTGAAATCTGTTGCAGACTGTGTGTTCATACTATTTTTTTAGGAGATTCAGTTGAGCCAATTTTCCTCTTTTCAGTTCTTTAATACTCCAAACAAGCTTCTCTTCTGCTCTGTCCCTTTCACATATATGCCTGGGGCCGGATGGGAGCTGGTGCCCCCTAGAGGGGAGAGGACCTATATGCTGGCCCCCAAGCCAGACAGGCCCCCCAACACTGGCCCTGAGGCTCGATGGGAGTCAGAACCCCCAGAGGGGTGAGGCCCCAGGCCCCAGGCCCCATTCTCACCCCCCTAAGCATAAGAACAGTCGTACCGGGTCAGACCAAAGGTCCATCTAGCCCAGTATCTGTCTACCGACAGTGGCCCATGCCTAACAGGCAATGATCAAGTGATCTCTCTCCTGCCATCCATCTCCATCCTCTGACGGCTGAATGGGAGCCGGCACCCTCAGAGGGGAAAGGCTATGAGGCCACGAACACCAGGGTTCCCCCGTGCAGCGTCCGAATGAACTTCGGCAGCTCGTTGACGTCTGGGGTGAAAGATGCAGGGTGAGTGCAGGCCTGGGCCCCCCTGACCCACAGGGTTCCCCTGAGCCTCCCCCCAGTTTCCTGCCTATCACATAGACCTCCCATACCCGGGTCTCCCAACTGGAGCCCCCATGGATTCCCCGCGCCACCCAAGCCCCTCCCACAACATCCTCAGTGGCTGCCCCATGACCCCCAGCCCTCCTGCCCCACAGGGCTTCCAAGCCTCCTCCCCCCACACATTCCTGCCTCTCACAGACTCCCCACCCCCTACGCCAGGGTCTCCCACCTGGAGCCCCCAAAGATCCCCCCCCTCACATCCAGCCCACATGTCAAAGGACCTGGCATCAATGAGCTCCCCATTGACCCCTGGAACCAGAGAGAGAGAGTCAGAGCCTGCCCTGCTGCAGCCCCCCTCCTTCCCCAGACCAGCTCCCCTTTCCTGGCCCCGGTGCCCCCTCCCCAGTTCCCCACACCCTCTGCAGCCCCCCTCTTCCCCAGTCCCGCCTGGGTCAGGGAGGGAAAAAACACAAGAGGGCACTGGAGTTTTCTAAAACCATTATTGTCAGCTGGGCAGTTTCCTGGGGCAGAGCCGGGGATGTCTGAGTCACTGGTGGGTGTGCTGGGGGTTGCCCAGCTACTCTGACGAAAGACACAGGGATGTAACAGGTCCCCTCCAGCCCAGGAGTGGGCGGCAGATAAAGCTACCGGGGCCTCTTTGGTCCTTGTGAAGTGCTATAGAAGGGCCCAGCGTTGAATAGCCCAGGGGGGAGACAGCCACGTCAGTATGTTATTCTTCTGAGGGGAGCCACCTAACGTGCACTTGGTTCCTATATGCAGGCCTGGCTCAGAGCTGGAGCCCACCACTCCCGTGCAGGGGCGCAAGTGGCTCAGAGGAAATGGGATCTGGCTGCAGTGGGGAGGGGGGCTTAGGCCTGGCCAGCAAATCCCCTGCTCGTTGAGTCGATTCCGTTTCCATCAGGGAACGGGGAAGGGGAAGCGGAGGGCACGTTTCACTTCGAGGCAGCCAGCCCGCAGCTTGGAGAGAACCTTTAACAGCCTCCATTTCTAGCAGTTCCAGCTCCCTGCAACACCTCAGAGGCAGGCAAATCGACCCACGAAGTCAAGAGCTACTGTGACGAGGTGGGACTGGTTTTAATGTTCCCTCTGAATACTGGGGGGGCCCCTCAGCTCTGGCCGACCCTCTGTGGCCTGGCAACTAATGGCCAGGCCCTTCCTCCCTGCAGACTACGGGTGCCATCGAGCACCCCCGACCTAAAGGGGGGCAGGAAACTGGAAGGGCCTGGCTGGTGCAACTCTTCCCCCATGAAGAGGGGGATGCTGGGGCATCCCTGGGAACTTCCCCAGGTCACTGGCTGAAGTGACCCCGCTCAGTTCGGTCTCGAAGGGGGGAGAGGTGTGATGAAGTGGGACTGGTTTTAATGTTCCCTCTGAATACTGCGGGCGGGTAGGGGGCTCAGCTCTGGCCGATCCTCTGTCGCCTGGCAACTAATGGCCAGGCCCTTCCCCCCTGCCAGGGGATGCTAAAGGTGTTGGAGACAGAGGCTGTGGCTACACTTAGCACTTGCCGCGGCAGCGCTTTGAAGCACTAAGTGTAGTCAAAGCGCCGGCGCTGGGAGAAAGCTCTCCCAGCGCTGTCCGTACTCCACCTCCCTGTGGGGAATAACGGACAGCGCTGGGAGCCGCGCTCCCAGCGCTGTGGCTTTGACCACACTGGTGCTTTGCAGCGCCGCAATTTGCAGCGCTGGAGAGGGTGTGTTTTCACACCCTGCTGCAGTGCTGCAAATTTGTAAGTGTAGCCAAGCCCAGAGAGATCAGGTGACCTCCTGGCCCGGGAAAGAGACTCAGCCCAGAGAGGAGTGGCCTCCCTGGGGCCCCAGATGCACCTAACTAAGGGGGTCTTGTGGTCTGTACCGGCAAGACCTGGTTTGGACTGTGTTCCTGTCATCTAATAAACCTCTGTGTTACTGGCTGGCTGAGAATCACGTCTGACTGCAAGGTGGGGGTGCAGGACCCTCTGCCTTCCCCAGGACCCCGCCTGGGCGGACTCGCTGTGGGAAGCGCATGGAGGGGCACCTGCTGAATGCTCCATGGGAGAGGAGGCTCCCCAAAGTCCTGCCTGGCTTTGTGGGGAGCAGTTCCAGAGCATCGCCCGGGGACTCCGTGACAGCTACCTACGACACCTTCACTACAGAGCCAAGACCATGCAATGCAGAGCCACAGCAGATATCCCTGCCCAAGACACTTACCAGCTCTCCCCAGTTAGAAACCTGGTTCCGGTCCACGTGCTTGATGGCTACCTAGGACACAACCAGAGCCGCCCAGACAATCAGAATCGGGTCAGGCAACCGCAGAAAGAGGGGAGGCAAACAAGGGACCAGTGAAGGGGAGGCAAGATGGTGGCTATGCCAGGACAAAGCAAAGGAGATGTAACGGGGTAAGGGACGGGTCTCTCACCAAAGGCGGAGCTCTATAGAGCAGCGTGCATGCGGGGCGGGCTTCAGGGGTGGGGTGGGGTATCCCTGTCCAGGTTCTACTCACCGGGGCGCTGTCCGACAGGCGGGTGCCCGAGTAGACAGAACCAAAGCCACCACTGCCCAGCAGCGGGCCCACCTGGTACAGCTTCTCCAGTGGCTCCTTGTCCTTCCCTGCAGGCAGAGAGGATCAGACCCAGTTGTGTCCTCAAAAGACCGGGCCAACCCCCCAAACCAGGCCAGACCCTCATTCCTCCTCAGAATGACTCCTAACCCCCCCAAACTGGAGCAGACCCACATCCCGTTCCAAGGCAAACCGGAGCAGACCCCCATCCCTCCTCAGAACGACCCCCCGCCCCCTGAAACCAGACCAGACCCACATCCCTCCCCAAGCCAAACTGGAGCAGACCCACATCCCTCCCACAAACCGGATCAGACTTCCTTGCAAACCAAACTGGATCAGACTCCTCTATGAGCCTCTCCAATGCCTAGCAGGACAGGGCGCCTCCCAAACTGATCCCGGCCCATTCCGCCCCCCCCCCCCCTCCGCGGTCCATCCAAGCCAAACTGAACCTCACCTGGCTGTAGCTTGGCCGGGTGCTGCTCCCCACTGGACCCGGAGCACAGGTTGGCCAGCGAGTTGACCTTGGAGAGCAGCATCCCCACCCTGTCCCCTTACTCCAGGACTTTCCTTTCAATAGAGAAAGGCTGGTAATTCTATCATGGCATCCAGTACCAGGTGACTTGGTGTCACGGAGTGTGTGGGAGTCACGGCCCTGCACCCCCTTCCTGCGATTCTCTGAGACTCTCAGACAGCCAGTAAAACAGGTTTATTAGATGACAAGAACCAAAGACACAGCTCCAACCCTGCACCCCAAACCCAAACAGACTTCTGATCCCTAACTCCAGCCATTCCTCCAACCCCAGACCCGAGATCTGAACCACCAGATCCACCCACCCCAAGCTGCGACTGTCCCCTCACACTCAGGGCGTAGCCTGGGCTGCAAGATCTGCACCAGAGCTAGGCCCCAAGCTCCTCTTTCAGCTTCCTGGGCCCAGCCACTCCCTGCCTCAGTTTCACCGACGCTGCAGGAGAGGTGCTCTTCTTTTCACTGTCTGGGATACTGTGGGGGAGCTCAGGGACTCAGGGTAGAGGGCAAACCAGGCAGATAGGCCCCTGCTTCTCCCATCAGGACAGTGTCCATCTTGACCATGCCTCCAGCCCACACTTCCTTTCTATACAGGAGCCACCCGCTCTCCATGCTACCCCCGGTCCCACTGCACTGCCCTGCTGCCGGCCATGCTGGAGCAGCCTCCACACTGGGCTCCCAGCCTCAGACACAGCCCCTTCTATTACTGAAAGAGAGCGCTCAGCTGGAGAGAGCAATATGCTTTCTTACAGACTTGCAGTGCTTCTTAGCAGTCAAGCACTACATTTCTTCTACAATAGTTAGTAATGCACTTGCACAAATTCAGTGAAAAGGAATGTCTGCGCAACAGCTGCGAAAGTATCGAAAGCAGCCATATGTGTGCTAAAGAACTGGAAAAACCAGACCAGACGCAGAGCTTGAGTTATAGAAGACTTGGTCCCTATTACACTGGAGACGAACTAAGTTAATCTGTGTATTACATGTGGGTTACTAAAAACAAGATTCATGTAAAACAAACAAGCAAAAACTTGATTATGTTAACCAACTTCAGCTGTTTAAGGGTGCATCCCACAGACCACATTGGGGATACGAGGCTAGATGGGCCCATTGATTTGATGTGGGGTGGGGGACACGAGGCTAGATGGGCCCATTGATCTGATGTTGGGGTGGGGGGGGGCGATACAGGTTAGATGGGCCCATTGATATTGTTGTGGGGAAGAGGGATACCAGGCTACATGGGCCCATTGATATTGTTGTGGGGTGGGGGATATCAGATTAGATGGGCCCATTGCTCTGATATGGGGTGGGGATAACAAGGTTAGATGGGCCCATTGAGCTCATGTAGGGTGGGGTATTCCAGGCTAAATGGGCCCATGGCATTGATATTGTTGAGCCCAGAGCGCCCCCCTGTGGCTTCCCCCAGCACGCTCCATAGGGGACACATGCCCCCCTCCACCCGTGACCCCCAGTCCCCAAACGCTGGGTGGGTGGACAGTGCACGGCCCCCCAGCTCCTGAGTGCCGGGCAGGCACTGCACAGCCCCCACCCCAGCCCTTCCTTCGCAAGCACTTGGTGGGCATCCCCAGGTGCCCCCCAGCCACCTCAAGTCCCGGCCGCAGGCTGGCCATGGCCACCCTAGTCCCAGCCCCAGCCCACTGCCCTGGGGAGGAGCAGCCAGCTGGCCTGGGCTGGGGCCAAGGGGGAAGGGCGAGCAGGAGGGGCCTTCTGGGCAGAGCATGGGCAGGGCTACACTGGGCTGTTTGGGGAGGCACAGCCTGCCCCAGCCCATGGTACGCGCCGTCCATGACTCGTCCCCTCCAATCTGATGGTAAGCGATGCCCAGCTGAGCCCGTGGCCAGTACGTCCTGCTCCACCCACAGCCGGGCTGGGAGCCAGGACTCCTGGTTCTTATCCCCAGCTCTGGGAGGGCAGTGGGGTCTAGTGGTTAGAGTGGGGGTTGGGAGCCAGGGTATCCGGGTCCCACCACTAGCTCTGGGAAGGGAGTGGGGGCCAGTCCTGGTGCCCCCCCCGGCTTGAAGTGGTTTCCATCCTGTGCAGGGTTTACAGTTTTGTTCACTGGCTCTCAGCACCTCCCACTATAAAAATTGTTCCAGTCCCGCTGGGTCTAGTGGTTAGAGCAGGGGAGGCTGGGAGCCAGGCATGGGTGGTGGGTATAAGGCCCAGGGGATGCTGAGCGGGAGCGAGCCTTGGGGCAGGGCCGCAGTCCGGGAGCGCCCAGCCTCCCCAAATGGAGGAGTCCCAAGTTGCCCATGGAGCCAGGACTCCTGGGTTCTATTCCTGGCTCTCCCACAGACTCCCAATCTGACCTGGCTCAGCCCATATCACCCTCCCTGGTGCCTCAGTTTCCCCATGTGTGAGACGGGTACCAGTGTGAATGGATGCAGAGCTGTGGAGAGTCTAGTCCCTTCTCCTGGTGGCTCCTTGGTAGCCCTGGGTAAGCAGCCAACCGCTCCAGACCCTGGATCACGTATGGGCAGACCAGGGCTGAGGACTAGTTCTGAGGAATGGAAAGACTAAATCCACCCTTATCCGACCCCACCCCGGGGTACATAGCTGGGAGGCTGGTGTTGCAGGGGTCAGGGAGTCCTCCAGCCCTTGCAGGGGAGAAGGGGGTGATTCCATGGCTTGACTGCTGATGGTGGCGGGGTGGGGGGCACTGGTGGATTTTGGTCTCATCCCTGCAGGGCTGGAGATGGAGCATGGCTGCTGGGAGTGGATGTCTCCTCTGTATGTGGGAGGGTGACACTGGGCCAAATTGTGGGACCCCCTGTCCCCTCCCGGAACAAGGGAGGGGCCTCTCAGCCTTGCCCTTTCTTCTCTCTTTCACCAGGACCTTCCCAAGCAGCTGGTCCAGCCCAGGCCCACCTTCCTGAACGCCAGCAGCTTCCCATTCTGGGGAGTGGAGCAGCCAGGGAGTGGGGGCCTCTCAAGCCCACCATGGGGAGCAGGGGCTGGGCAGGAGCGGCTCTATGAATTCCGACGCCCCAGGCAGGGTGGCGCGCCACGCCGCTCGCGCTGCCGGGCGCCGGTCCCGCGCCTCCGCAGCAGAGGGGCCGCTGGTCCTGCGCCTATGGTGGAGCTTCCGCAGGCATGCCTGCAGGAGGTCCACCCGAGCCGCGGGACCAGCGCCCCCTCTGCAGTCATGCCTGCGGCAGGTCCGCTGTCCCGCTGTCCCGCGTGCTTTCTGCGCTGGGGTTTGGAGCCGGCCCTGGGGCTGGGGCACTAGAGGGGGCAACGCTGTGATGGGGGGAGATGGGGTTGGAGAGATGTCAGGGGGTGAAGCTGGGACTCAGGAGGGAATGGGGTTCTTATATAGCAGACCAAGTTTGTAATGTTTTTTCCTGCTGTGTTAAGCATTAAGTTTATTCACAGGTAATAGCTGAGAAGCATCATTACCATATTACCTTAAAGGATTTTTCCAAAAATCATACACACTATACGTTGTTATCGGGGTACTTACTAACATTAAATTTATTTCAATGTTTAATATTAACAATAACATTTAGCATCAAATCTCTTAAAGGGATCTTGTTATACCATGTCTTTTATTTAGGCAATTTCTTTTGTGCGGGCAGTTTTCACCTTCCTTTATCAGTTAGGTAATTTGCTTCAACACAGGCTTGGCTTTTGGATTCAAAGCCATCAGCAGAGCTCAGAGACTCTGTCTTAAAAGGGACACAATCAACTTCCACCAGAGTTTTGATTTCTTTCCACTTTCAACTCCTGCTTACAAAACACACAGAGATCTGAAAAAGAAAACAGTCTATTGTGGCTCTTTTTGAAGCCCTCATAGGATTTTAATTCAGTAGCATATTTCATTTGTATTTCTTTTACCCCTTTTTACAATACTGCACATGTCCTAGGGAAAAAGCACATTCCTTCTATACTACAACTTTTTTTAAAAAAAAAAACGTTAGCCATATCAATTTTTACATACAATGTAACTGTTTCTTTTTTTTTACAGAGTTTTCATGTACCCTTATCAAAAGTGACAGTCTGTGATTACACAGAGCCATTTTAAGGCTCAGTATTTTTAACATTGCTTCTTTTTGTTTTATGCACCTCACCTCTGCTGTTGCTTCAGAGGGGCACTGTTAAATTTTTTTTTTATTCTTTCACTACAGCTCTTATCTGCTATTGTTACAAAAAAAACAAACCAACAACAACCAACCAAACAAAAAGACTCCAGAATCTCTCCCTATTCTCCTGATTTTGACTGCCCTTTTGCAGCCATGACTTGGTTTTTATTTAAAAAAACATTTTAAATTTTATAAAGAATCAAGTTACCCCTTAAGGGTTAAATGCTAAATCCCAAAGCCAAACAACACTAATTACCTGTGTCTTGCAAAAAGGTCTGTCAGTTTTGCAACTTTGAATTAAGAGTCAAATGAATTTTTAGTGGCATTAAAAACAAAAACAAAACCAATTTATCTTACACCTACAAAACAGGAGTTTTACAAACCAGATGTGCTGGTTTAGATTTTTAGAACTTTACATATTTTCACAGACAAATAGATACATACACATTTTCTTTTCCTTAACATTCCTTTACACTTTTTTTTTTTAACATAGCTCTATATATATTTGGATTATTTACAGGCACTCTTTTGGAAAAGGGCCCATTTTCCCTTCAGAATGGCTGCAAAGAAACCAAGAATTCTCTCTTTCAACATGGTCCTTTTTAACATTTTCACAAAGTTTAACTGCTTAATTCTCTCCAGCCTTTGTAGAGTTAACTTTTCACTCTCTTTCCATAAATCACTCGTTTATCTCCCAAAATAACACCTTTATCACCTCAGATTTCACCATTTTAAGTATTGTTCCAGGGGTTCATGCCTGCACTTACTGCTTTTCTTACTCCTTACACTATGCCCTTAGGGCTTCCAACCTGTTTTTCAGTTTCTTTATCTGTTGCTTGCCTGCTTTTCTGGGCCTGATCCTGCTTCCCCCACCCCCTCCCCCCAATGAACCGTTTGTGAGTGATATTGTGGTCACTTCACAATTTTGAAATAAATGTTCAAGGAAAGGGACCAGGAAGGGTGGGGGCTAGTTGAGGAGCCCACCTTCTTTGCTGAATTGGTAGTGGAACACTAAAGAATCAGTTTTTGAGGCAGACAACAAAGGGGAACAGAACAAGGGGCTTTTTGTCCTTTTTACAATGAGATGGGAGTATTAAGGGGGTTGGATCGATCCGGGGTGGGTTTTTGAGAACGGGGTAAAGGGGAGCGCTCGGTCTGGTGGTGGGAGAGGAGGCTTTTAATAAAGCTTTCAACTTATTATTTGAATATTTGAGAGAGGCGAGTTTTTGATTTTGTCCAGCTACGATTTGCCTCTTCCCACCACTGAATGAAACAATTAACCTCTTCTTTAGCCAATTTAGTTTTAGGTTGGCCGAGTTTGTCCTTTAAGACGTCCACTCGGTCTTGTTCCAAGATTTTAACAGTGGCCACTGAGTTTTAGCCTAGACCATTTTTCCAGAAATTTACAGGAGTCCGGACCCTTCTTACAGGAGTCTGGACCCATCCTAAATATATAAAATGAGCCAGCGTTCGTTTAGGGAAACTGTCCCGACTTAGACGTCTGGTTACCCATACAGGAGGACTTCACACACCAATCGCACAAGAAGGAAATTCGGGTTCGTGAGAGCAATGCCCCGTGCAACACACAAAAGGAGCCCACAGGCTACTGCCTCAATTGCCCTTGCTTTCACACCCAGGGATTTACCCAAAGTGTGGTGCGGCTGCAACTGTGCAGATTCCACTCACTCAGACCGCAGGGACGGGAACCCCTTGGTTGGCTGATCCCCGGACGGAGATGGCACCCAGACTCAAACACTCCACAGGAAGACAGATAGACACAGAGACAGAAACAGTCCTCAGTCCGGACAAAACACAGAAATAATTACCTGACCAGATTCCTGATGTCAGATCCCGGGATCCCTACCAGAACAGAGTGGGAACCAACAGGTTCAATGGCGTAGACTTCACTGTGGTCGTGCACCTTTCTGTTCTGGTGGAAGACCGCTCAGGCCAAATGCCCAGGTGCCGGCTGCCACGGTCGTCCTAACAAAAACAGTCAGGAATCACACAGCCCCAGTGAAGACGGTTGCCATCTCGGTGGAACCTCCAAATTGTCAAAGTTAGACTCAGGACTCACAGTTTGTCAGACCACTCTGTTTTATTAGCACAGCGCTCTGCTAATAACACCCAGATAATGTGAGCACCATGCAAGACACAAACTATCTTATTTATACAGATAAAAGGGTGAGAACTTAACAAGGTAACAAAGGAAGCAGAATCAGATAAGTTTACCTGGGCTAGGCATGCATATCTTATTTTCCTTACTAACTATTACCCATCTTCTGTTAATGTTTCGCCATTAGCACCATTGTTTATGCCTAATGTTTCTTTTCCTGGCACCTGTATTTCAACATTTCTTATTTCTGCTTAAAGGTACGTACAACATTTCTTTAATCCATTCTTATTTTTACAATATAATTCATTCTACTTTCACAAACTCCAACGAGATAAAACCCTGGACAGCAGTACAGGTGGGGGAGGTGGAGCCCAATGAATGAAGAGAGGACGCTGCGTGGCTAAGATGTGGTGAGACTGTTCGTGGAGTGGGAGATGCACTGGAGTTTGTAGGGGGAGGGTTTCCTTCTCCAATGATTCTGCATTGCGAGATGCTGCAGTGAGGTGGTGAAACATAATGGGGCAGAGCAAGGGAGGGGATGTGGGGAGGGTTCTGCCCTCACTGCTGGGTGAGTGTTCGTCTGGCAGGGGTTGCTGGGTTCCACTTCCCCTTCCCCCCTCCAGCAGTGCTCAGATCTGGACGGCAGCGTGGTGAATGGGCCAGTTCAGAGAGCTCTTGCACTGTGTACTAAAACCCTTTCAATGCTCTCTCTGTTCAGGCAGCGAGAGGGGCCGCCAGCCCTGAAAACTGAAGTTCTCTGTTCGTTCACAAGCCTGGGATACCAGGCAACACATTAACCTTTGCAAGTCTCCTCTCTGTGCGCTTCCCAGAGCAGCTTTTCACTGACACAGGGCCTAAGAATAAGGTTGCTCAATTCTTCCCATTGCAAGACTTTGTTTTCAGTTGCTCATAATTTTGCTAGGCTGTAACCGTCCCATGCTGGGTGTCTGCCTCAGGCTGAGAATTTCTGGAAAATTTCAGCCAAAATGGTCCAGCCACTTCCAAAAACCAGCTTAGAGAAAAAATGCATGGCTTTGTCCACGTTAAAAAATTCTGGGGACCTTTTCTTTGAGAATCTCTAGCGCCCCCCCCCCCACACCCCCCGTTGGAGCAGGGACTTGAAACGTGTCCCTTTGTATTGGGGATATGCCTTTTGCTATCCCTGTGAAAATCCACCTCCATGTGGCCAACTCTTAGAAAAATCGCGGTTCACGCATGCTCAGTAGGGACTTGCTAGAGCTTTGCAGCTAAGAACTCTGAAGATTGTCTGCACTGAGCACGCTCCAGCCCCAGACAGAGTCCGACCATCTGCCTGCAATTGTGTCGGGTCCAGGCCCCTGGACCGAGAACAGGGAGCCTTTCATGTGACCTCAATGGTCCCCCTGTTGGCACCCAAGCAATGTGGAGGGTGAAGGGCCCAGATCCACAAAGGGGTTGAGGTGTTGCAACACAGAGCATTGCACAAAATGGCCAGTGCTTGTCCCACAGCTGCCTCCCCCCATCAACTTTTAGCCCAGTCACTCAGGACGAGCGAGACCCTGGTTCAATTCCCCCTCTGCCTGACGGGGAGAAAGGATTAGAGCAGAGGCCTCCCCGTATCCTCTCCTCAGGAGAGTGCTCTAACCACTGAGCTATGGGAGACTCCAATGTGAGGCTCCCTCAGGGGCTCCTCTTGGAGCTGTTCCACTGTGAATAAATAATGAAAGAGTCGTTGGAGTAGGTCGGCCGGACCCTGGCTCTCCCACCATGTAGCTGGGTGCCTAGCCACTGGGCTACCGAGTCATTCGCTATCCCTCGGCCACTGACCATTTCCTTACTTACTGTCCTCCAGCCAGATTCTGAATGAAGTGGGTGGCCTCTGGCCCTGCAGGTGAGAGAGGCGTCCCCTGCCTTTCTCCCCCCAGGGCCTGGAGCATGCTGGGGCTTAGGCGGGAAATAGGTGTCCAGGCTCTTAGCAGCTCGCATGCCCAGAGGTGGAAATGTAGGTCCCTAGAGAACTTTCACAGCAAAACTTTAGGCGCTTAGTGAGTTCAGGCGTCTCCAGGGAAAGATACGTTTCGCTACCCGCAAGCTGTGTTAGTCCAGCTCCTAAGGGAAGTGGAGGAGGCCTCCTCGTTTGGGATTCTTAGCACTAGTCTGGCCAAAGCACCAGGAGATGAATACGGGGAACAAGCCTGTACTGGAAGGGAAACAGGCTGTGACCCAGGAGGTCTTTTCTCATTGCTAATTGCTGGGATTATAAACACAGCTCTAAACGAGCCCACAGATAGAAAATGATGCAATACAAACAGCCGCTTTAAATACTAACAGGAAAAGGAACTAGACTGCCCAGCGGGAACCAAAGTCAGAGAGAAACTGATATGAAGAGCACAGTTCGGTGCAGCCCTCTGGCTTGCACAGAAAAGGTCTTTAACAGCCCTGCCGAGCCCAGAGGGGAACCTGTGTCAGCTGAAAGACTCCCCAGGAGCATGTTCCACAGCTGCACAGATAAAGGGGAAAAGCCAGGCAAAACCAGCATAAATTGAATCACTTACCAGCGAGAAGGGCTGGGGTCCCAACCTGCAGCACTCAGCAGCCAGAGGACTACCATAGGGCTGCAGCTGGTTCGCCAGCCCAGATTTAAAGGGCCAGGCGCCAGGAGAGCATGCTGGGAAAGGCTCTAATAGCCAGTGGTAGGGAGTGCCGTGGCCAGCTAGGTAGTGAGGCAGAGAATTATGGGACTAGCTTTTCAAATGGTCAATGCCTATAACTGGGGCTAGGTTTTTTCAAAGTTATTTAGCTCCTTTTTCTGGTGCGTAACTAAGGGCTGGGCTTTGCGAAGTGCTCTGTTTCCACTGGGCCCCTAAGGGGCAGAGTTCAGAAGGGCTCGGCACCCAGTCAGGTACCATGGGGTGTCCGTGGGCAATGAGCTCCCTGGGCAAGGGAGTTGATTTCTTCTCTCTGAGGAGCTGGGCTCTTGGCAGAAGGTAGCCGCATGTGCTCTGTCTCGGAGCTGAGCATGTCTACCTTTGCATAAGGTTTATTGCCCTTTCATCACACACGCCCACCCAGTGAACTACCTGTGACTGCTGCAGCTCTGCCTACTTGATGCTGAAGGGCTGAGTCGGTTCTGGCAGGATTTGAGCTTGTGGTTCCAGAGAGTCTAGGGATCTCACACCCAAGATGGCTAATCTGCAGGAATCAGTATCAGGAGACTAAGGCTATGTCTACACTGTGATTACAAAACCGGCAGCTGGCTCAGCTGACTCAAGCTCATGGGGCTAGGGCTGCAGGGCTAAAACTAGTCCCGGAGATGTTCAGGCTCTAGCTGGAGCCCAGGCTAGATCCTCCATGGTCACAGAGCCCAGAGGCTCTGTGCACAGAAAAGTGCATGGAGCGCTCAGGACAGAAAGTGCCACAAACGCTCAGCAAGCAAGACCAGTACTAGCATCCCTTGGGAGAGTGTCTCCATAGAGCCCTATGCCCAGCACATGATCCTGCTCCCATTGAACCCAAGGGGCCACCTCTGGCTGATTTCAGGAGGCTCAGAACTGGATCCAGCACACATCTCCCTCTCTGGTACTTCTGGTGGGACGTGGGGTGACTCTAAGCTGAAAATCAGCCCCTGCTCCTAGCTGAACTCCTGCAGGCACTTCTGGATGGCTTGCGTGTGGCTTGGCCGGTTCTGAGATGACACCCTGGGGTTTGCTCCTGCCCCTGCTCACATGGCTCAGCAGCCCCTCCCCAAGGCCGTTCCCCCCCCCCCCTTCTTGGCTTCCTGTAGCTTTGGCAGCCTCTGACCCAATCCCTTCAGGATGTGGTTGACCCCAGGCACTCCGGAGAGGGAGAGGCAAGTCACTGACAGAGCACTGAAAAACTGTCCCTTCACGCTCAGCTGACCTCTCTGTCCTGTTCCTATTGCGGGGCTGGAGGGGAACTGGGCTCGCAGACACATGGGCTAGGGAATACAGGGCACTTAGCATCCCCCTGGAGAGTCCTCTTCTCCACGCCCCACATCATGATCCCCCTGCCTCCCATCTTGGGAACAGCTCCTGTCTCATGGCCCTTAAAAGGAGGGTAGATAAATGGGATTATTTAGTTGAACAGTGGTAGCGTCTGGGTGTGTGTGTCTACACTGCAGTGTAAGGCCAGGGCTTGACCTCAGGCTCAAGCCTACCCCCCCCCCCCCGCGCTTGTGTCTACACACAAATTGTGCTAACCCCGGGCTTGGACCCAGGGGCCAGGCCCCACAGGTGTGGCAGGTCTGAGCCTGAGTCAAGCTGGGATCCAGGGTTCAAGCCCTCTTGCTTTTTAGTGTAGAGACAGCCCCACTGTACTCCTGCTCCAGGAGTCCACCAAAAGTATCCCACAATCCCACAGGCCAATAAGACAAGCATTTCCAAATGAACGGGTTGGCGGGGGGAGAATACAAAAGTCAGTGATGTACAAAGGATGGGAGAGAGGAAAGGGCCGGCCAGAGCAAGGGTGTGAAAGAGAAAAACCTGGCCGGGAGGTATAAAAAGGCAGGAGCTGGGGCTAATGGACGGGTTGAGTGGGGAGCCCTTCCTTAGCTTGTGCGTGTGTTTGGGCAGGGAGGGAGAGCGAGAGACTGGGAGGCCGGATCCCAGGGGTCCACGCCCAGGTACATTGCTGTGTCCCTGAGCTGGTCCTTAACCCCAGCTACAGGCATTGACTTTCCAATGTGCCGGGGGGTGCTCGGCCCCCAGCTCTGCCCCAGGCCCCGCCCCCCCTTCCTCCAAGTCCCCACCCCACCCCATTCGGCCTCCTCCCCTGAGTGCACTGCATCCTCGCTACTCCCCCCTGTCCCTCCCAGAGCCTCCTACATGCTGTGAAACAGCTGATCACGGCAGGCATGGGGAGGGAGGGGAAGCGCTGCCTATTGGGGGAGGCCCACCAGCAGGTGGGAGGCACTGGGGGAGGAAGGGAGGGGGTAATGGGGGGCAGAGCACCCACCATTTTTTCCCTGTGGGTGCTCCAGCCCCAGAGCATTCTCGGACTCGGTGCCTATGACCCTAGCTGTGAGGAGGTGGGGTGGAGGTGAGTGTTATGAACCTGGCTCACTGGGGTGCTGCGAGGGTTACTGCTAGCGTTTGCTAATAACCTACCAACAATCCACAGCTGCAGCCAGAGCCGACAAGCCTCAGCTTGGGAACCGACTCCCCCTGGGACTTGCAGGCTCGACCCAGCCTCTCGTTCCCCATTAGCTAAATTGTGCTCCGTGCCCCTTACTCTGCATGAGGGGCTCTTGAGATCTGGCTTGTGCGGGGCCACTGGCTCCTGAGGCCCTGTCCCTAAGGCCGGGCTTTGCCCCAATGGCTCCTCCTCACCTTTAAGGCACCTGCATTTCAGTGGCGCTGTGGGGAATGTGGCCAGGGAAAGGGCCTTTCAGCGTGTCCTGGGGCACGGGGCAGGAGCTGCCCCCTGCATCACACGTTAGAGGAGCCAGAGAAACCGACCCCCTCGCGCTGGGTTTCTGAGAACGAGACTCAGCAGAAGGTGCTGTTCCTTGGTGTGCTCGGGGTTCCTGCCACAATCGCTCCCCCCCACTCTGCCCCGCATGGCACCCACAGCAGCACCACACAGCCTGTCTCAGGAGAGAAGACAATGAAACCTATCTGGGTTGGACCCTCGCAGCACAGAAACCTGAGAGCCACCGGCTTCAGTCATTCAACTGCGGCTTCCCACCACTGGGCCATGAGCCCCACTGAGACCTGCTTCCCAGCTCCTAGAAGACCCTGACCCCCCCTCCTAGTCACTCCTTTGTTCACAGGCATGTCTCACCTCCCATCATTGAAGCAGGTGTGCAGGGTTACTGCCCAGGGAATTGCAGGGCACCAGTGGACATGGGGCTGGCTGCAGGCACGGCAAGGGGTGCAGCAATGGCTGGAGACAGGGGTGGGTGGGGTGGGTTGGGCTGGCTGGCTTCAAGCAGGGCCATAGGGGGGTGTGGCATAGATTGGCAGTGCTGAAGACAGAGGAGTGCAGGAATGGCTGGCTTCAGGCAGGGGGGGTGCAGCAGGGGTTGGCTGGAGACAGGGCACGGGGTGCAGGTACAGGGGTACAGACCACCCGGTATGGTAAGTGCTCCCTCCTCCTCCTCCCTCCCCCATCAGAGGAGCAGCAGCCACCTGGGGCTCCCCTTCTTCCACAGCCCTGGCCATGTACACAGCTGCCGGAGCCCTGGGGAAGCGGCAGGGCTCCAGCGGCTATTTAAAGGGCTGGGGCGATAGAAGCAACGGGGGCCACGGACTTTTTAAGTAGCCCACAGATCCCAACAGCCCTACCCCATGGCTCCAGCAGTGTGGCAGTGGTGGCAATGTAAAGGGCCCCCAGGCCCTTTAAATTGTCCCCTGGAGAAGCCGGGCCACCCTGGTACAGTGCACTGACTCTTGCCAATACACCGAACCGGGGCTTGGGCGCAGGACCCTCTTAGGGGCAGGGCCCGATTCAGGGGAATTGGTTGAATTAGCCTAAAGCCGGCCCTGCCAGTATATCCAGGACTTTAGTAGCACACTTTCCACCCCCCCCCCCCCCAATACCTAGTAGTTGCACTGTCATCTCCCATAGCTACTTAGGTTGCAGCTTTATTGTTAAACCTAAATTGGGAAGAAAGACGACTGATTCAGAACTTCTTTAATGGTTACTTTATCGCTAAAGGGTGTAGTGGGGTGTAGACTTGGAGAGAGGAAGGTTTCTATGATGTAGGCAAGATTAAGTATTTTATCCAAAACCAGAATATGAATGGCGCTGGTCTTCTTGGTGTCTGACCTTGAGCTATTGTCAAAAGTTTGAGGGTGACTCGTCTCCTTCCTCATATTTTGGTTGAGGATTCTATTGATAAAGGGATTGGCCTCAAATACCTGGTTGTAGGACTCTGCCACGGTGTAGTTTTCATCTTGGATTGCCTGGTCCTAATTATAGTAAAGCATGCACTTTAATCTTTGTAATTATATGTTATAACTCTGTTGCTTTTTATGAAGGCAGGAGTAAAAGAAAAGTAGCTGCAATATTTTCATACTAAACTAATGCTGAAAATGTACATAATTTCAATCAGACTCCTAATCTTAATTTTTGCTTAATTTTCTTATGGATTTATTTATTATGGTGGGAAACTGCTATAGGGAAGTACACTTCTCCTATATAGGTCATAAGGATCCTATCTGTCTGAAACTGGCTGCTCTTTCTTTCTTTCAGACATCAGTTGTGGGTACAGAAGGGTTTCATTGCATCTTCTCTCTTGGCACCAGCTACTGTTCTCCCTTCTTGTTGTATTGATAGTGGGGGTGTGTGTCTCTCCTTTCTTTAAAATCATATATGCTAGGGACAGTCTTGTCTTCTTCTCCTCTCCTGATGTCAGTGTAGATGCAGGCGGTGCAAAATGTACTACAGTCATATAGTATCTCAAATGCAAAGCTACATTTCAATGACCTGAGGTTTGAAGAACAATGTGGAACTAGCTGTTTTACGGGATGTCTCGATTTCATTCCTGTAGTAACATAACTGGTGATAGGAAAGCAGGGAGAGAGAGAGGTGTGTGCTCTGCAAGGCTGCTGTCCACGGGGCCAATGGGTGTGGTGGGCTGGGTAGGATCGCGGGAGTCACATCTCAGGGATCTGCCCCGCTACCCAGCACTGCTCCAGCTATGAGCTGTCTCCACTGCCTGGGACCTGTGGGGCCCCACCTGCCTCCCTGGGGGAAGAGCCACCTGGGACTGGTGCAGAGGCTGGGCCAGTCTCAGCCACTCACAGGGAACAGTCGGGGAGGGGGGAGGCTCAGCTGGGTCCTGAGAGAGCCTGGCCCGGGTAGGCTCTGCTCCTGCTCCAGCCTGGCTGCTTCCACCACTCCCAAGAGGCCAGAGTTATCCTGCCCCAGGACCAGTTCTGGCTGCGCTGCCATCTCAGCCTCGCAGCCACAGTCACCTCCCATCAGGGCCGGCTACTGTGGCTGGGGGCTAGGGTTTGGGAGAGTAGGTCTCTAGGGGGTCTGGGTAGGTGCTGGGCACTGTGGGGGGAGATCTATGTGTTGGGGGCCTGTCAGTGGGGGAGATCTGTGTGTGTGTGGGTGCTGGGAAGTGTGGGGGGTCTGTGCGGGTCACTGCAGTTGTGGTGGTGGGGGGCACTGGACAGTGAGGGGATCTGTAGGGGGGCTCTGGGTGGGAAGGTGTGGGGCACTGTGCAGTTGTGGGAGGGCTGTGGGGGGTCTTCAGCTGGGGGCACTGGTCAGTGAGAGGATCTGTGGGGGGGTTCTGAGTGGGTGGGGGAGTGATCTGGGAGTGCACTGGGCAGGGGGGTTTGTGGGGGTCTCTGGGTGGTGTGGCACTGCGCGTAGGGAGCCGGAGGGGTGCTGGGCAGGGGGTTTGTGGGGGTCTCTGGGTGGTGTGGAACTGGCATAGGGAGTCGGAGGGGTGCTGGGCAGGGGGTTTGTGGGGTCTCTGGGTGGTGTGGCACTGCGCGTAGGGAGCCAGAGCGGTGGTGTGGCACTGCGCGTAGGGAGCCAGAGGGGTTCAGGGCAGGGGATTTGTGGGGGTCTCTGGGTGGTGTGGCACTGGGCATAGGGAGCCGGAGGGGTGCTGGGCAGGGGGTTTCAGGGGGTCTCTGGGTGGTGTGGCACTGCGCGTAGGGAGCCAGAGGGGTGCTGGGCAGGGGTAGCATGGTGCAGCATGGGCCCACCCCCAAGGGGAAGAAGCACAATGGCAGTGCAGGGCTGGGCTGGACAGCGTGGGTCTGGCAGCTCCTGGTTTGTAAACAGTGCCCTTGTACTGGGCTGGGTGGAGTGGGGCTGTTACTGCCGTGCCATGACTCATATCCCATTGCCCCCAGTCAGCCCCTCGCTCTGAGGACTCTGCCCCATGCCTCATGTCCACATTTCCCCCAGGGGGACCCACAAATATGTTTAGCACCGGGCCCACAACAGGTTAATCCGGCCCTGTTTGGGGTGCAGGCTCTGGGATGGAGTTGGGGGTGCAGGAGGGTTGCAGGCTATGGGGAGTTTGAGTGACGGGTGCAGGCTCTGACCTGGGCAGGGGATTCGGGTACAGGAGGGGGTACAGACATGTGGGCTCTGGGAGGGAGTTACCAAATCAGCATGTTGTATAAGAGAAAGGAGCTGCAGGGATTTCATATAGACATAGAAAATGATAGAAGACACTTTTACATAGTCAAAATGTGAGAGGCAGAGTTTGAGGGAGGGAGGGAGGGGGCGTCTGTACAATATTTCCCCGCATTCAGGCTCCTGGCTGGAGCAGTAACCGCCCCGCAGCACTTGTATAGGATCGAGAGGAGCTGTGGTGTCTGAGCTTTGACAGTGTAGGAATCGGGCTGCCGGTGCCTTTAAGACCCAGCCCCAGGAACCCGCCCCCTGCTCCAGGGCTGACACGGGGCACAACTGAAAACAGCCTGTGCCCCCCCACAACCCCGACACCCCCAGACCTGGGAGCGCAGCAGGTGGCTCATCCCGAGGGGCCCCTGTTCCCCCCCACCCCCCTCCCTAAACGGGGGTTTTGTCCCCACACAGGGTCTGGCAGCGTCTCCCCCCTGGGCTTAACCGCGGCTACCACCCCCCACCCCCGATTTTTCCCCTTCAGCCTCTCTCCTGCCGTTGCCTACAGCAGCTTGATCCTCTCTGGCCAGTAAATTTGTGTCCCCCGCTCAGACCCTGGCAGCCCCCCCGCTGCGATTTGCCCCCTTGAGCATTTTAAACGCCCCCAAAGAGCAGGCAGCAAATCGTGAGTAGAAGCGAGGGCAGAGAGAGGGCAGTGGCGACAGCGCAGGTTACTGGGCATGCTCAGTTCGGCCGCGCATGCTCAGTGCAGCCAAAGTAGCGAATCGGGAGCGGTTCATGTTTCTGTCGGTACACCGGCCACAGCCCCACCGGCCACCCCCCGCCCCCGCGCGCACACCGCCCAGGCGCTGCCCCTCCCGCGGGACAGATACACACACTGCACAGCACAGCACAAGCACTGCCCCCGGGACACACACACACACACACACACCGCACTTGCTCCCGACACACAGAGTAGAGGCACTGCCCACCCCCAGGCAACGCACACCTCTTTCCCCCCCCCCCCGAGGACACACACACCGCCCAGGCACTGCCCCCTCCCGCGGGACACACACACACACCCCGCACAGCACAGCCGCTGCCCTGACACACACACACACCGCACAGTACAGGCACTGCCCCCTCCCCCGGGACACACACACAACACACTTGCTCCCGACACACAGAGTACAGGCACTGCCCACCCCCAGGCAACGCACACCTCTTCCCCCCCGCTCCAAGGACACACACACCGCACAGGCACTGCCCCCCTTCCCCCGTGATACACGGGCGGGTACCGCCTCCCGGGCACTCCCCACCCCATGAGCAGAGACTAGAGACAAAGACAAAGAGGAGTCCTTGTGGCACCTTAGAGACTCATGGTCATAAGCCATCGTGGGCTAAAACCCACTTCATCAGATGGCCACGAACGCTTATGTCCAAATAACTTTGTTAGTCTCTAAGGTGCCACAAGGACTCCCTGTTGTTTTTGCTGATACAGACTAGCACGGCTACCACTCTGAAACTAGAGACAAAGAGTTGCTGGCGCAGACCCACCAATTACTCACAGCTACAGGACAGCCCCAGACTGAGCGATACACCACCCATCCCTCCCCCGGCACACAGCTATGGGCCCCTACTGCCCAGACATGCTCCCAGAGACACCCAGCTACCGCCCCGATAGCTACACCTTCTACTGCCCTCCTCCCAGCACAGCTACAGCCACACACAAATGCTTCCCCTCCAGTGCAACCTGGCAACTATCTGCCCAGTACTGCTCTAGTTTACCCCCTACAACTCGGTCAAGCTAAATTACTCACCTAGCCCCTTCAGAGTCACCTACCCACTCACCCCTCTGGCCCTGGCTGCAGCACAAGGGTGACTCCAACTGAAATTACTCTTGGGTTGTGTTAACATAAGCGTTCCCCCACCCTCTCCGCCCCCCGTTAAAAGTTCCCACCATTATTTTGCAGCATCAGTTCAGATCCATGGTGGGAGCACTAGTGTAGTGCTGTGGTCCCCCTGTGGCATCTAAAAAGTCCTTTGAGCAGGATTAGGTGACAGGGTCACTGGTTAAAACATGGAGCCCTATATACAGTAGTTATCATTGTTACCATCACTGAAGCAGCAATGATAAGAGATTTTTTCCAAAATGCCTTGGCTGAGGGGAGATCTGATAGACTGTGTCTACATGGGTAAAAACAGAAGCTATAACCAACACCTCTGGTGGCAACTGGGGAAGCTGCAGTGTAGTGTAGTGTAGTCCAGTCACAGGTAAACTTATCCATGGCATATAACTCTTTTTTACCACTGGTAATGAATGGTTGGTCCCATTTTTGCCAGTATAGATGATGCCATATAGGACAATCATTACCCAGTACTGTGAAATGATACTGAACAACAAACATACCTTTACAGTCAGCATTTCCCCATTGGAAATTCATTGGGGATTCAGACATCACCAATCCCATAAATATATAGTGTATGTATTTTCCATATATAGAACAACCTCATATTTTCACTCTGAATGATTTACTTTTGATTAAAGGAAACTAGAAAATAAGAACAAACAAAAGTAAAATTTCTGTGAAAGAGTACAATGTGTGTTTCTTCTGTAATACACTTCATCTGTGCTGAACACAAAATGGCAGCTGCAATCAGTGGACAGTGACTCCTAGAAAATACGATTTGTACTCCAGAGAAAACAAGACCATCACAGTTACATAGCTGTATATAGTACAAGATAGAGTGGGATGCAGTGTATGGCCCACCCATAGTCCAGTGGTCTAAGTATCTAATATATAACTGTGCTTTAATACATATTAATATTTATTGTTGATTTAACTATATCAGTTTACTTAAAGCAACATAAACACCTAGTGTGGACACAGTTATTCTGGTATAAAGGTGCTTCTACTGGTGTACTTTATTCACATACAGCCAACAGGAAGGAGAATAAACTATACCAGTAGAAGCACCTTTATACTAGTATAACTGCATCCACACTAGGGGCTGTAGCAGTATAACTATTTCTGAGAGAAAAAAAACCCACACCCCTAAATGAAATAGTTATGCTAGCATAAAACCTGTATGTAAACTAGGCCTTACACATCCAGGAACCACAGGTTTGAATTTTGGCAGGAGTTCAGCTAAAGATATTTATTCACCTTCATAAAATATTTCAACATATTATTATACAATTTGTTGTGTGTGAATCTTTCAGATAAGACCTTAAAAACCAAGGTCATTTCTGCCCTGGATATATATTACTAGATCTAATGGGCCACTATTAGCCACTGTTAGCTAATGAGGCATGTTATTCAGCCACCGGTGCAGTTGTGCCACTGTAGTTCTACTGAAGACAGGAGAGGTAATATCTTTTATTTGACCCATTGGCATAGGTACTCCACCTACGCGAGAAGCAATCACACTCCCATCCACATAGCACTGTCTATACGAGGGCTAGGTTGGTATATAACTATGTTCCTCAGGAGTGTGGAAAATCCTGAGCAATGTAGTTATGCCATCATAAATTTGTAGCGTAGACCACAGCTTTGATCACTGATGTGATCCATGAAGTCTCCATTTCTGCTGGGATAATGACTGTATGAATATGCACTGGCATTGTCAAGGTTCCTCCCCCACTCTGAACTTTAGGGTACAGATGTGGGGACCTGCATGGACACTTCTAAGCTTAATTACTAGCTTAGATCTGGTAACACTGCCACCATCCAGAAATTTCAGTGTCTGGATCACTTTCTGTCCCCCCAAAACCTTCCCCTCCCTGGGTAGCCTTGAGAGGCTTTTTCACCAAGTTCCTGGTGAACACTGATCCAACCTCTTGGATCTTAACACAAGGAGGATTTAACCATCCCGCCTCCCTTCCCCCACCAATTCCTGGTGAGTCCAGATCCAATCCCCTTGGATCTTAACACGAGGAAAAAATCAATCAGGTACTTAAAAAGAAAGCTTTTAACTAAAGAAAGAAAGGTAAAAATTATCTCTGTAACGGTAAATTCACCCTTCTGCCGGGCCGAAACGATAGCAGCAAGGGCCGGGTTCAATACATAGGGGTCCCTTCCCCACAACATAATGCAAACCAGCTCGAGCCCCCACCCAGTGACCTGGGAAAATCTTACACACACCCCTGGGCGCCTCAAGGAGGCAATACTTCCCCTCTCGCAAGCACAGAGTCTTGGTGTAGCAGAAAAGGTTTAATTACATAAGATAAACAACAACAAGCATTAAATCTGGAAAATACCTTAACTAGAGATCATGGGTCAAACCGTGAGCAAAGACCCACCCCAGCAAATTGGGCCGTGTCCTTCTTTCTGGGCCCTTGAGTCCAGCAACCCCCCCAAATCACCCACAGTCCCAAAAGTCCCACAATCCAAAAGTCTCTGTCCCGGGTCAGGCAGCCCAGAGTTCAAGAGTCTCTTTGCAGAGGTCCCCCTCCCCAGCCTGGGTAGAAAAGGGGCACCTTACGTGGTTCGGGGCCAACTGCCCTGCCTCTTCGTGGGGTTCTGCTTCCACCAGCCGTCCCCGCAACCGCTCAGCTCCGCTGGCTCTGTGGGCTGCTCTGCTCTGCCAGCTGCTCGGGTCCACCAGCTGTCCTGTGATCTGCTCCGGCCATCCTCGCGAGCTGTTTGGCTCCACTCACCCAGGGCTGCACAAACTGCTCCACTCCGCTCTGCCAGCTGCTCTGCTCCACGGTATTTGGAACTGTGAACTTTCTTGTATCACCTCTTGTGTCAACATAGACATCATATACCATGAAAAATATGATGAAGTAATTATATGTATTACAAAAAGAGAAAATGATTCATTGTTAGATTGGAGATCCTCACCCTTATGTGGAATAAACACTAGCTAGTAATTAAGTGAAATACTGTATAGCATTTAGGAAACCTGAAGTCCACACTTTGTCTAGTCTCCATAGGGCCAATCCTACTCCCATTTAAGTTTATATCAACACTGCTAAAAAACTGGGTCTTAAATCAGAAAGTTTTTAAGTGTAAGAGATGATGTGTCAGAAATCTACATTTTTCAAGAAATATTCTTGATTAAATAGATCTCAATAAATCACTAAAATCCCTGTAAATTCTGAGATTAACGAAGCTGGGGAAGCAGTAGGTGTAGGTGACTATACTGCTGAAAGTGAGATAAGATCTGGTGAAACAGGAGGCCAGAAGCACTTTACTGACAAAGAAGGAACAAAGGCTCTTAGTCAGAGCCCTCTGAAGTGAACAGAAACGCTCCTTCTGAAGTCAATGCTTTGAGCTTTGGTTCAAAGGAGAGCATCCAGGACGGGAAGAAAAGTCAGTATTGGGAAGAGGGAGACATTGGAGTAAGGAACTGTAATCTAGGAGTTGCATTTCACCAGCTCACAGTAGCTTAGCAATGTGAGGTTCTTTATTTATTTGTTTTTTGTTGTGGCTGCCAGCTTGTACTCCAGCACCTAAACTTCTATTAAAAAATAATTAAGTGTCTAGCCCAGATGATTACAAAGATCATCTTTAAAATGTGAACCAGTGCAGCGATGTCACCCTGAGTTTGCAAACCGCTTGAAATAAAACTCTGTAAGGTATGAAAGGGAAGTTACCCTTCATAACTGGAGTTCAAAAAGTGTGGTCCCTACCTGTATTCAACTACAGGTACACATGTGCTCCATGCGCCTGAGACCAGAGAATTCTAGTCCGTTGGTCCATGCCTGCCTGCACCATTGCTCTCCTCATACTCTGTGCTGAAGGTTTAAGGGGCGGTACAGGCTGATGTCTCTCCAGTTTTTCCTGCTAACACAAATCAGAGAGGATCTGAAGCAGAGGGGGAAAGAGGGTGGGTAGTGGAATACAGATAGAGAGCACACATCTCAAAGAACTCCAGTTGCAAAAGGTAAGTAACTTCCTTTTTTACTTTGAGTGCTGATCACTATGGATGTGAGCTGTGAATGACTGATGATTTGACAAGCAAGTACTCAGAGAGATGGAAGGGAGGGATAGCTCAGTGGTTTGAGCATTTGCCTGCTTAAACCCAGTGTTGTGAGTTCAATCCTTAAGGGGGCCACTTAGGGTTCTGGTGCAAAATCAGTACTTGGTCCTGCTAGTGAAGACAGGGGACTGGACTCAATGACCTTTCAGGGTCCCTTCCAGCTCTATGAGATAGGTATATTTCCATATATTATGTAGGTATATTGCTGCTCACAGAACCACTTTTCCAAAGGGTGCATTGGTAGAGGCTTGGACCAAGGCATAATGTGTGAATGGAAGTCCATGTTGCTGCCTTGAAAATATCAAGATACTTCTTGAAGTGATGCCACTGAGGCTGCCTGGCTCTCATAGAATGAGCCCATATCCCATGTGAGAGAGGAAGGTGTGCCAGCTGATAACAAAGTAGGATACGGACAGAGATAAACTTGGAAGTCCTTTCGGAGGAAACAGCTTGACCTAGGGCTTGTTCTGCTGTGGCAACCATAACTTTCTGATCTCTTTTGTTCTCTGTAGGTAAAATAGCAAAGTTCATTTCATGTCAAGGGAATGAAGTCTCTTTTCTATGCTGGAGGCTTGGTGCTTCAGGAAGAACACAGGTAAGTGAATAATCTTGTTTATATGGAATTCTCAGGGCCACCCAGAGGATTCAGGGGACCCCCACCGCTGAATTGCCACCAAAGACCCGGCACTTCAGCAGCAGGTCCTGGGGAGGAAGGACCCCCCTCCACGGGTCTTTGGGGCACTTTGGCGGCAGGTCCCAGAGCGGAAAGACTCCCTGTTTGCCCCCTCGCACTCTGGGCAGCCCTGGGAATTCTGAAACTAGGGGTTAATTAGTGAGACCTTATCTTTATGTAATATTGTGTAATGTTTGTCTGCCATTGGGGCTCCCACTTCACCTACGTGTCTGGCCAACGTATGATGGCAAGAAGAAAGACAACCATCATAGACAGGTAAGACATCAAGTGGCCAGGTGGTAAGTGTTGAAAGTACAAAATTAAGGTCCCATTAAGAGGCTGGTCTTCTAACTGGTGGAAAAGTTCTAATTAAGACTTTTAAGAATTCTGGAGGTGATTGAGTGAATAAAGACTGTCCGTTGGAGGGCTAATTGCCTCCAGGTGAACCCGTATCAAGCTAAGGGAAAGATCCATTACTCTGAGGGGAAGGTAATCCAAAGTAGCTGGAATATCTATTGTCTCAGGAGACATATGGTGCTGCTGGGCCCAGGTAGAGAAATGCTTCCACATAGGACTGCTGGAGTCCTTCCTGCTATTAGTAAGAACAGCTTGTACAGTTTTGGAACAGGAGTGATCTAGGTCCAACACCCATCCAAATACCCAGCTGTAAAGTGAAGAACTTTGGGACTGGGATGTCAGACTGTGACGGGATCCCACTGGGGTGCCACTCAGAACTGGGGTATCACTGGGCCCCCTGACCCATCAGCTTGGGCTCCCTGTAGACAGTACTGCTATGACCAGCCTGGCAAGCCCTCTCCCAGGCTCCAGCCTACACTTTTACCATCACACATACAGGTAGGGACACACCCAGCTGCAGTTACATACAGATGTGTGATCAGCTCTGCATGGGGATGCTTCAGCTAAGGAACTTCCCAGCTATTCAGGTACCACCCCAACCCTCTGGGGTTTAAACCCAAAATTATACCGTCCTGCTCTGCATAGAGAACTGTACAGCGTAAGCTGCACAGAGAACTGTACAGAGAAATTTACCCTCTTACTCAGTGTGGAGTGGAAATATACAACAGCTTTTTGCCCCAAGTTATGACTCCCACCCACACTGCTTTTAGACAAAGCAAAAACAAATTTATTAACTACAAAAGAGACTTTAAGTGATTATAAGGGATAGCAAACAGATTAAAGCAGATTACCTACCAAATAAACAAAACACATAAACTAAGCTTAATATACTAAAGAGATTGGATATGAATAGCAGATCCTCACCCTAAGTGATGATCCAAGCAGGCTGCAGATTCTTAAGGGGCCAGCTGCACTAACTTACAGCTTGGAATCCCCAGGTGTTTCATTCCCAGGCTAAAAATCCCTTTAGCCTGGGTCCAGCACTTCCCCCCAGTTCTGTCTTTGTTCCTCAGGTGTTTCCAGGAGTCTTCTTGGGAAGGGAGCCAGTAAAGAACCACAATGATGTCACTCCGCTGCCTTATGTAGCTTTTGCATATGGCAGGAACCCTTTGTTTCAAAGCTTTGTTTCCACGCCAGTCAATGGAAAAACACTGGTATCCCAAAATGGAGTTCAGCACCAGGTGACCAGGTCACATGTCCCTGTAGCGTCACAGCGGACATAACTCGGAGGCTGTCTGTAATGTACTCAGGAAGGTTCCCTGGTGGGAGATAAGCTTCTTCCAAGGCCTTTTGTTTTCTCCTAATGGTTCATTAACTTGAATGGCCCTTCCCAGCCAGCCATCTAGACTGAGTCTTTTGTCTAGTGGGCATTCCCCAGGTGTAAACACATTTGTAACACAGATACATAGTCATCTTCCTAACTTCAGATACAAAAATGATACATGCATACAACTAGGATAATCATATTCAGTAAATCATAACCTTTTCAATGATATCTGACATGACCTATCTTGCACAAAATACATCAGAATTATGCCATAATCATATCAATAATATCTCTATGAAGAATATGGTGCGCAGTGTCACACAGACCTTGCCATTCTCTTGAGTCAATAAGTCTGGAAAGGAATGAGTGCTAAAGAGTCCCCAGGCTGACATATGCAGGAGACCTGGGAACAGGAACTACCTGGGCCATTTGCACACTTTGAGATTGACTTGTGCTCTGTCCTGTTGAATAATCTGCAGTACTTGAGGAAGAAGTGGGATAGGAAGAAAGGCATAGTTCAAATGGTTTGTGCAAAGGAACAGGAAAGCATCACCTTTGAGGATTTGTGTAGTTCTAAACTGCAGCACCTCCACACCAGCTTCTAACCCAACCCTCAAGCTGTTCTCACCCTGCCCCCACACCACACAGGGAGAGACACAATGATGTGAAGGAGCTCGAATGGGGCCTGATCTGATAGGTGTGCTCAAAAGCATTGCAATGTCTAAGTCCTTTTGTGAATTCAGACCAAAGTGACTTTCCCTAGATCACACAGGAAAGGCTGCAGCAGAGCCTGGAATAGAATCCAGCTCTGACTCCTAGTCCTATGCTTTCCTACAGAACCATCCTTCTTTATATTCTATAATATGGAATTTTACTTTATTTATTAAGCACATTGTCAGTATTTGATAGATAAGTGATACAAATAATGATAGGATAAAGAAAACTCCCATCTCATTCCATAGTAGTAGCATGATAGGAAAGCTCTGCTCAGAAGAACATTGGGCAAAAAACTTGTCTACACCAGTAGCTCTCAACCCTGTACCCCTGGGGGTATGCAGACGTCTTCCATAGGGTACATCAGTTCATCTAGATATTTGCCTAGTTTTATAATAGGCTACATAAAAAGCACCAGTGACGTCAGTACAAACTAAAATTTCGTACGACTTGTTTATACTGCTCTATACACTGAAATGAAAGTAGAATATTTATATTCCAATTGATTTATTTTATAATTATATGGTATAAATGAGAAAGTAAGCAATTTTTCATTAACAGTGTGCTGTGACAGTTTTGTATTTTTATGTCTGATTTTGTAAGCAAGTAGTTTTTAAGTGAAGTGAAACTTGGGGGTACGCAAGACAAATCAGACTCCTGAAAGGAATTCAGTAGTCTGGAAAGGTTGAGAGGCATTGTGCTACACTACAGAATTCTTGCAAAATATTCTCACAGTTACTAATTGTGATTCAACTGTACTAGTGTTAGCAACTGGGAGCTCTAGTGTAAATGGCTCTCTGGCTTTGGCAGCCATTTCTAGCATTATGTCAATTAAACCTACAAAGAGCAAATCTAGCCGGCACATTGTTGAAAATGGCTGCTGGAACCAGAGGACTGTCTCCATCGAGAGCTTGCCTACCCATGAAACACTACAGTAGCACCAATGTAGCACATCAGCATAAACATTACCATGCTGACGGGGGGGATTCTCCTGAGGTAATCCAACTTCCTGAAAGGTGATAGTCATATCAACAGATGAATTCTTCCATTGATTTAGCGCTGTCTACACAGCGGGTTAGGTCACTTAACTACATCACTCAGGGATTGGATTTTTCACACCCGTGAACAATGTAGCTGGGTTGACCTAACTTTTTAGTGTAGACTGGGCCTGAGCTTCCCAATTTTGCTACCACCCATTTGGTTGAATCAGCGTTAGCAACAGTGGGATTCTTTGGTAAATATTTACTAGTAAAAAAGGAAAAGAAAAGAAAAAATCCTCAAAAACAAAAGTCTACATTGCATTCACAATTCTTCCCTTTGGGAGAGAATGAGATTAAAAACTAACTATATGTGACAGATGTTAGACAAGTAGTTTTATGCACTGAGGGTAGTACAAGAACATGTGTAGAATAGAACAGAATAGACAAGGCTAAAGGGTCTGTTCTCTCCCATATCCTCTTACCACCCCCCCTACCCACACCCCAAAAATGCATAGGTCCTAACTTCTTTTTTAGATGGCCATTCTTCTATAATGGCATCATTTACATTGTTCTATTTAAATCAATGCCTCATTGAGGGGAATGGAAGTTTAAAAGGAATAATTTAAAGGATAAATTGGCCAAAATCAACTGTTTTTTTTAAAGTGTAGTAATTCCAGCAGAGTGTTTTTCTTATATTGCCATTGATTGAAGTTAGTATATAAATAATATGAACAGCTTTCAAAATTAACAGCTCACTCTGGTGATAATTGTTAGGGAGTCATAGGTCATACTTTGCTACTACTGTTCTTTGTCTGGAGACAGCTTACAGCAAAATGCTTTAACAGGATAACATTTTACCCTCTGATGCTTTTGCAATAGTAAAATATGGAAACAATTTGCTTAAAATAATAATTTTGTATGTAATGTTTATTTAAAATCAGTGGCTCACATAAAACAGAACATTAAAACCACTGAAACTGGTAAAAGCAAGTAACATCAAGGCCCATACTCTCTGCTGGTGTTTATTAAAGTGTGTCCCAAAATTAAGAAAATTGTATCACACCATATTCCCTAAAGAGGAACAGAAAAAGTTTTATAAAAAATACTGGAAAGCTTGTCTAGAAAAAGAAAAAAAATGTAGTTCTTCCTTTTAAAAATATTAGCACTATATTTTTCACTTTGTTTATTGGTTTATATTTTTCAAATGTAATTCATGTTAGACATTCCTTTGCATATTTGCAGGGTAAATGATGACTGGGTTCATTAACATGCAATACGCATTAATAACATTTATAAAATAAATAAAATTAATAATAGTATTGCATTTTAACAAACTCTAAGAATTTTCATCTCATTAAGGCGCTGATGTGGGAAAGCATCCTTATTCATGTTAAGTACTTTTATGTATCTTCACTAACCGACAATACAGGTGAAATCACCAGTGGTAGCAACCGTGACTGTTGTACTGCAGCCAACAATTAGGCATTTTTACCGCCAATATGCTTCTACCAGTGACAATTTACTGGTGGTGGTAATGTAGGTTAGTCCTAAGAATCTGATCCAGCAAACACTTACAATTGTATGTAGTCCCACTGAAGCAAATATGTCAATGCCCAATAATAAGAAATTGATCCTTGCACATGAATGAATTCAGTTACGGTCTTGGGTCCTATGTCTGGCAATAAGTCTTTCCAGGATCAAACTCTAAAATACTAAAAAATCCATATACTCAGTATAATCATATATTACCAACTCTTGCAAATGTTATCTCGAGTCATGGGATATTTGATGTTTTTCTTAAACACCTAGCTCCTGGAGTCACACAAAATCTCAGCGTTCCTTAAAAAAAAAATTCTAGTCCTCATGTCTGGGGAAAAAAACCTGAAAAAGTCTCAAAAAGTAGAAGGCTAATAAAAAGAACCCCAGATTTATTATTTTTTAAAAATCTCATGATTTACGGGGGCCTGACTCACGTTTTTATAACACTTTGGGTTGGCAATACTAAATGGTGGTTTCTCTGCTAGAGTAACATCAGGCTGATCTTTTCATGTTAATACTATCCTGCATGGTCCTGCAAGATGTTAGGTGCACTGAAAATGGATTGGTGCCGCATTAATATATTAGCCTTTACAAAAAACAAACAAACCTAACCACAGCTGGCTTGCACTGATGGGCTCGCTAATGTTGAATCATAGAATCATAGAAATGTAGGACTGGAAGGGACCTTGATAAGTCATCTAGTCCAGTTCCCTGCACTGAGGCAGGACTAACTATTGTCTAGAGACCACTCCTGACAGGTGTTAGCCTGACTTGTTCTTAAAAACCTCTAATGAGGGAGATTCCACATCTCCCTAGGTAATTTGTTCCAGTGCTTAACTACCCTTACAGTTAGGGAGTTTTTCCTAATGTCTAACCCAGAGGTCGGCAACCTCTGGCACACAGCTCACCAGGGTAAGCACCCTGGCGGGCCGGGCCAGTTTGTTTATCTGCCGCGTCAGCAGGTTCGGCTGATTGTGGCTCCCACTGGCCACGGTTCGCTGTCCCAGGCCAATGGGGGCAGTGGGAAGCCACAGCCAGCACATCCCTCGGCTCGCGGCGCTTCCCGCCGTCCCCATTGGCCTGGGACGGCGAACTGCAGCCAGTGGGAGCTGCGGTCCGCCGAACCTGCCGATGTGACAGGTAAACAAACTGGCCCGGCCCGCCAGGGTACTTACCCTGGCGAGCCGCGTGCCAGAGGTTGCCGACCCCTCGTCTAACCTAAATTTTCCTTACTCCAATTTAAGCCCATTGCTTCTTGTCCTGTCCTCAGTGGATAAGGAAAACAATTTATCACCCTCCTCTTTATAACAAACATTTATATACTTGAAGACTGTTAAAATGTCACTGCTCAGGCTTCTCTTCTCCAGATTAAACAAACCCAATTTTTTCAATCTTTCCTCTTAAATCATGTTTTTTGTACCTTAAAACATTTTGGTTTGTCTTCTCTGGACTTTCTCCAATTTGTCACATCTTTCCCAAAGTGTGGTGCCTAGAACTGGACACAGTATTCCAGTTGAGGCCTTATCAGCACTGACTAGAAGTGGAAGTATTACATGTCATGTCTTGCTGAAGAGCTCTGTGGAAGCTTGAAAGTTTGTTTTTCACCAACAAAAGTTAGTCCAATAAAAGATATTACCTCACCCACCTTGTCTCTCTAATTTAGTTTGTGATCCACTATAATTCCCAGATCCTTTTCAGAAGTACTCTTTCTTAGGCAGTCATTTCTCATCTTGTATTTGTGCAATTGATTATTCCTTTCTGTGTAGTACTTTGCATTTGTCCTTACTGAATTTCATCCTATTTATTTCATACCATTTCTCCAGTTTGTCAAGATCATTTTGAATTATATCACATCCTCCAAAGCACTTGCAACCCCTCCCAGCTTGGTATTGGCCACAGATTTTATAACTGTACTATCTATGCCATTATATCCAAATTATTTATGAAGGTATTGAATAGAACTGGACCCAGGACAAATCCCTGTGGGACCCCACTCAATATGCCCTTCCAGCTTAACTGTGAACCACTGAAAACCAGTTGTGCACCCACCTTATAGTACATTTGTCTAGGCTGTATTTCCCAAATTTGCTTATGAGAAGGTCATGTGACACAGTATAAGAAGCCTTACTAAAGTTGAGATATATCACAGTACCCTGCCAAAAAAACAGGTAGATAAGGTTTTGTGGCTTTTTGCATTTTTATCACCTTGTTAATTGTTCAGACACCTTTTGTAGTTGTCTCTAAACTACTGGACACTGGGTAGAGGAGATGTTCTGGAAGAAAAGACTGCATGGCCAGATCATTTGTGTGCTACAGCAATCCCTTGTGGCTAAAATGGTCCAGAGAGAAGTAATTGGCAGATAACATCATTTATATACTCTGCTCTAAACTATCCTGGAGATCAGGTAGGGGTCTAATCCAATTCCCATTCAAATCAGTGGAAGATTTTAATGACAGTTGGGTCAGGCCTTAAATACAGAAGCAGCCCAAGGATTGGGGGATGGGAAACAAACAGTTCCTTTGCCCGTCCCCTCTCACTTTCAGTCAGCTGCATAAAAGAGGTTCTGGTCTTTATTCCAAGTCAGTTTCAGATGCAGTTTCCCCACCCCCAGGAGCCACTGCCGGACATGCTGTGTGCCACTGCCAGCCCGGAGGCGCTTGAGGTAAGCAGCACCAGGCTGCAGCCCACACTCTGAACCCCTCCTGCACCCTGCACTCCAATCCCCTGCACCTTGAGCCCCCTGCTGCACCCTGCACCCCTCCTGCACCCCAACCCCTTGCCCTAGCCCTACATTCATGGCCCTGCATACAATTTCCCCACCCAGGTGTGGCCATTGGTCCAAAAAGTTTGCCCACCGCTTGCCTAACAAGTAAGCATGTCTGCACTGGCAAGACAATACATGTACCATGACATAACATATTGTCCCCAAACAGGGAATGAGTATAGTCAGGCCTTCTGGTATCAACCAATTTTAAACACAGGTGCTTGCTACTTCCAACTCAATGTCTGGTCTACCTCATGCTCTCAACTGCAGCTTATTATAACACTTTCATTGCTGTAACAGCTCAGCACTGTGAGATAGCTGTACAAACTATGCATTGTAATATTTAAATTGTATTGTATTCATAATAGCCCATCTCCAGTTCATACCTGAGCTTGTTACAGCAAATACAGGTGTGGTGAAAAAGGAAATACAGTATTTGAAAATTGCAAAGGCTACCTTATCATTAGTATGTGACAGGCAGATTGAATTGCTTGAGCTTGATTTTAGGCGCATTGCTTGCATTTTACACTGGCATAGAGGGACAGCAAAACCATCAGAACCCCAAGGCTGCTGTAACTCATGCTACTGATCAGATAGATCATTGTCCACCTCCAAAATCCAGAAGAACACACCACCTTTCTTCTCCATCTTCCTGAGTTCTGCCACGGTCAGATCAGTCTCAGCTTAGAATTAGTAGCAAAATGTAGCTGGGTAAAAAGTTAATATTAGGGCAATTTCACAGAAAGCTGTTATCAATTTAGAGGGTTTTTCTTTCTTGAATTATCCAGGAATAATCTAGATAAGCAACTGCAGTGACCTCCTTTATGGCCTTGACAAATGCAGTCATGCCCCCTAAAATCCATTATAAATGCTACTGCAAAGGTCATCTTCCTAGCTTGTTGCTTTGACTATCTTAGCTCCATTAGCTCCTCCTTTCCACTACATGAAACAGAAAATACTTATCTTCACTTCTAAGACCCTTCATGATCTAGCCCCACCCTAGATATCATCTCTTGTCCTGCTGTCCATGCATTATTCCTGACTTTGCCAACAATGCCACCCTTTATTGCCCATTAGTCACATTTTCCCAGAAGCATCTCTGTGCTTTATCCTTTGCCACACCTTATGCATGAGAGGAGCTCCCCATACAAATCTGCAATGCCACTACATTATCCTCCTTCAAATCTACCCTTAAAACTCATCTCTGATGCCTTCAAAAAACTCAACAATGGCAAGGCAATCAGTGTGCTGTTACTACTGCTTATTACACTTACTAGAATAATCTCACTGTTACCTTGTATGGTCCCCCATCTGTTGTTGTATCCACTTGTTATCCATTTTATACTGAGACTTTAAACTGTTTGGGCTTTTCTTCAGTAGACTTTTTATTAGACTATAGATCTACACTAGATTTTGTTTATCTCCATTACCAATTAACTCATACTTAAAACATCTGTGGAGGCTGGTGTGGTCACTCCCCATATGCTTGATCAGGGCTACAGGTATGTGTACACTGCACAGTTATCCCAAGCTCTTACCCAGGTTTTAGCCTTAACCCTTCCCCCCCGTCATCCACAAAGCAAAACCTTTCACCTAGGGTTTAGAGTGGTGTTAAACTCAGGCTAGCTTACCTGGCTGAGGTAGTGGGTTAGTACCTAGGTTCCACTTTCACTTGGGCTGGAACTAGGCAGTGATGAGCTGCCAAAACATTAACAACAGGTTACCTCCTCCTGACCCCATGAGGGTGTTGGTGTCATTAAGCATAACCCTAGGTAACACAGGAGGGTGGAAAAAACACAGTATTAATGAAGCCTTTCTGTACCAGGCCTGAATGAATCAGGGTTCATGCTAAGCTTGTCCAAACCATTTCCATGTTGGACTCTGATTAACCTTGCAAGTCAGAATTGAGAATGGAATGTGTAACTGTTCCTTATCAGTGCAACACTGGCAGCAGGAGATAGTAAAAAGGGGCCCTACTTGTGTTTAGTTTAGAAAGAGGAGAAGGGGAGGGGAGGCAAAGTAATAAATCAAGAAGTAAACCAACCTAACAGCCTTGAAAAGTTACTAATAAGATGAATTGTTTGTTGTCAAGAATGATTTAATCTGTTTGATGTAATTGCCAGCTATACAATATGTCTACTATATAGGAGGGGAGTAAAGGGGGGAGGAGAACAGTGGGGGGTAATGAGGATGCCTAGTTGAAGTCATGTATAAGAAGAGACACACAGCTTATGTCTGTGTGCTTGATTTGAGACGTGTGTGTCTCCGAGCATCCTGTTATTTGAGAACTCAAATAAACTTTTGACTGCTTCTCCACCCTGGTGTGTCTATTGGAAGTGAGGTACACTGGGCAACGAACCACTGTTTGCTGCCTCAGGCCTTTTGGGCCGGCAACAAGGGGGTCGTGACCCCCCGGGGGTCGTGCCCCATCCAACCCCCATGCTCCTTGACGCCCCCCCTGGGACCCCTGACCCATCCACCCTCCATCCCTGTCCCCTGACTGCCCCCTGCCACCCCACCCAACCCCTCCTCTCATTCCTGATGCCCCCCGGGACCCCTGCCCCATCCAACCACCCCTTCTCTCTGTCCTTGACTGCCCCCCCACCTCATCCAACCCCTGCTCCTTCCTGACTGCCCTCCCGGGACCCTTGCCCCGATTCAATCCCCCTGTTCCCTGCCCTCTGACTGCCCCAACCCCTATCCACCCCCCCCACAACCCACCAAACTCCCCTGCCCTCTTCCAACACCCCCTCCCTGCTGCCTGCTCCCTTACCGCACTGCCTGGGGCCGGGGCCGGGGCCGCTCGGCTGGGACCAAGACCAGCACCGCGGGGCCCGACTCCCCGGGCCGGGCCGGAGGCGCTCGGCCAGGCCTGGGACCGGTGCTGGGCTGGAGCCGCTCGGCCAGGACCGGTGCTGCGGGGCCCGAGCCGGGGGTGCTTGGCTCGGACTGGGCTGGGGCGCTCAGCTGGGGCCAGGCCAGGGCCAGGGGGAGCCACTCAGCCAGAGCCGGACAGGGCCGCGCCGTGCCTCCCTGGAGCCCTCCTCATGCCCCCCAGCCCCAGTGTTCAGGTTTCTGTGTCCCTGAAAGCATTCCCTGGGTTGCTTCCTACCTTTAGTTCTGTCTTGGGTGTTTCCTCTGTCGGTAGTGGCTTAAGGTCCCATTCAGTACCGCAGCTGATTGGGATCCCATTGCACAGCGTGTTCAGCCTTGGTGATCTGGAGTCCCATCGGCTTCTCACTAAGAGACCATAGCGCACGTTCACTCTCCTCCTCAGCCAGCCCAGACTGAGCTGAGCTGCTTCTTTTTATATGCTCCCTCCCCGGGGATGTGCCCAGCAAGGGTTAGGGGCCATGGCCTCCTGGGCCCAAAAACCAGTTGGTTAACCCCTGCATTGCCAGTGTGGGGTTGATACACTCTGTCACACTGCCCCTTACATTTCTGTGTAAGGAATGACATCCAATTTCTTTGACTCACTGTTCTACTCCATCATTATATCAGACCATGGTTTGTTATACATTGTGGTTGATAAGCATATAGTGCAATGCAATAGTATCAAATGAGACATCACAATACCACTTCTCCTTTTAGTAAATCATAATAGTAATGGGCCAATTCCTGACATCCTTAGTCAGGCATAACTTCTGTTAAAGTTAATGGGAATAAGGACACCACAATAGTGCAAACTACTGTTTGACTACAATATAGCACTTCTCAGCTTTCCAACCCATTATAAACATTGAATAAATCAAATGTAATCAAATTAATAACAGCTAGAAGCTTGGTTAAAATATTAATCATAAATAAAAGTAAAGTTTCATATATGTCAGGGCTCATCATAGCCAGAGTGTTGCTTCCTAACACATGCTAAAGGAAAACGTAATATAGTCAGATAGGAAATGCAAGCTTCTTTATGCAAGTCCATTACTACATTTCATTCTCACAATAATCCTTCAGTCTTCTCCCCTCACAGAATCAAGAAGAAGCTGTTGTCATTTGAGAACAAGGGGTTTCTCTTGAAATGAATAGTAAATACTTTAGAACAAATCAAAAGTAAAAACTATCCACATCCAGCACCACTGTCTCAGCTCTGCCACGACAGTACCACATGCATACACATTGTGCCAAGAGCAGCTGTGCTGCTGCTGCTATCATATCCATCCTGGAACACCCCCAGCTTCAAAGGCTCAGTGACTCTCTTGCTAAGTGGAAGTGTCATCCCACATCTTATATCTGCATCATCCCACTGTCTCACTAACTGTCTTACCCATCATGAGAAGACATCCCAAATCTATTTTGCTTAGGTAGGGTGGGGAAACCCCCTCTCCTAATTCTGTGTGGTATGTAAGGGGAGGTGACAGTACTCTCACACCAGAAAACTAAATTATAAAAATGACATTACCAATGGAGCCAACAATTCCTGTGTCCCCCCAATGGGATTCTCGTCAGCATCCAACATGCCTGATCGAGCAGCTGGCAGTGTAGTCTTGAGTACTGACTACAAATACTGCCCCTACCCAATAGCTTACATGGAGGGGCTGGAGCACTTGGAGATAGCGGGACAATAAGACCAGTGATACTGTGGTAGCAGAAAGCATATTTTCCAGTATGGTACTGTCTATACTCTTACCCACTGTGCAACATCCTGCTTTCATAGAAGTCAATTGGTTGTTTTGACAGAGATTTCAACGAGAGCAGAATTGGTCTTCTTCTGTCCTATTCTCACACTCTTCTCTTGGAAGAATGAAGGACAGGTCAAATATCACATACTCCATTGTTTCATCCAACATCCTGGCCTTGAGTGTCAAGATCATATAACAGATCACATTAGGAAACAGCAGAGGGACAAAGAGAGAAACTGGCCTCCTTTGTTACCTCTGTCAGTCTAACATGGCGTATTTAACAGAAATTCTGTTCCTTTCTTAATTCTTGCCAAGGGTCTAACATGCACCCTGACCTTCCTCAATGAGAAAAGGATTTACGTGAATGGTTTTGGATATTCTTTTCCAGGTAGCTGCCATTGCTATTCCCCAACAACAATGATATGCTTTAAGGTCATAGCCAAGACACAACTTGTAAACTTCAATGCTAGACTACCCTCCACCTCCTACATTTGAGTGGAGATGGGCATGCTGTCAGTGGGTCCTGAAGTGGCTGCTGCTGCTGATGTATTTGCTGCCATTTAGGCCTCATGTTGTTGCTGTTGCTACATGAGTTGCTGGATCAATATGACCTGCCATTGCTTATGTTGCTCCTGAGCAAGAGCTTGCTGTTGTGTCATCAGGTGCAGAACCTCCTCCATGGTCCCTCTTTACAAGGAGGGAATTCTAGATCCCAAGTCTACTACCACATATCACAGGATGACTTTTCTAGGCCCACATGCTAGCTTTCCAGATTCTTCTCTCAGGAACAAACTTGGTCTGAACGAAAGTGTTTCCTTTATCAGGTAGCTTATGTTCTATGGCATACAAACAGAGAAGTTAGATAAAAACCATAAAATACTCCTGCTGGAAGGTTTCAACATAACATTACTTTATTTCTTAAAATCCACAACTCTAACACACAGGAACCAAAACCAGAGAGAGACCAAGTAGGTCCGGGGTCAGCAACCTCTGGCACGCGGCTCGCCAGGGTAAGCACCATGGTGGGCCAGGCCAGTTTGTTTACCAGCCGCATCTGCAGGTTTGCTGACTGTGGCTCCCACTGGCCGTGGTTCGCCGCCAATGGGGGGCTATGGGAAGCAGTGCGGGCCGAGGGATGTGCTGGCCGTGGCTTCCCGCCATCCCCATTAGCCTGGAGCAGCGAACCGTGGCCAGTGGGAGCCGCGATCAGCTGAACCTGCGGATGCAGCAGGTAAACAAACTGGCCCGGTCCACCAGGGTGCTTACCTGGTGAGCCATGTGCCAGAGGTTGCCGACTCCTGAAGTAGATTGTTGCTCCTTAAAGCAGAGAGGTACAATTCAACCCACCTGACTCTAGGCTGGCTCTTCACAAATTAACTACTGAAGTCCCAGATTCATGCTCATCTACAGAGCCCTTTTGCCTAAAAGCAGGACTAGGACACTCATTATACTTGAAGTGATAGCTTGTAATTTTAACACACATTTTCCATACACCACAGTGACAAATAAAGAACCAACCTTTTCACTTAAGCTTCTGATGCATAGACTCCTTATAATTTGATCAGGGTCACCTTGTCCTCATTCTGTTTTCCAGTTTCCGCTTCCTGCCTGATGCAGAAAATAACCTGGTTGTCTGGTGACCGGGAGCTTCAGCTACCTTTACTTCCCAAACATTTATTCTTTATTCTTTCCATTTATTCTTTATTCTTTTATTCTTGAATCCTGCCAATGAGCTTAGAAGAGGAAAAGGTTTTTGATTTAAAGTCTCTCTCAGATGGCTCCAGCCCCAGTTTCCAGAGTGCTCTTACAACCCAGACAGGCAAATTCCAACACAGGCCCACATCTTTGCATCAGATTGTGGTGTTCACTGCTACAGAAAGTCAGAGAATTAAATACTGTACCTGGAATTTAATAAATGTTTGACAATTCTAAGTTGAGTTATACATGCTAAGATCATATTTCATATGCTTCAGGGAATAACAGATACGAACAAATCCCCTACCAGGTACACAACTACACAACTGGCAATGTGCACTAACTGAGGTGTTGGGATTCATCATTCTCCTACACAGGATGCTAGATTTAAGGGAGTGGTGATCTGATCCGCTATGGTAAATCCTATGCCTTATGACATGCTTGATTTACTGTATAGAATAATCTCGGGGGTAGCCATGTTAGTCTGTATCCACAAAAACAACAAGGAGCCTGGTGGCACCTTAAAGACTAACAGATTTATTTGGGCATAAGCTTTCATGAGTAAAAAAACTCACTTCTTCAGATGCATGGAGTGAAAGTTACAGATGCAGGCATTATATAATGACACATGAAGAGAAGGGAGTTACCTCACAAGTGGAGAACCAGTGTTGTCAGGGCCAATTCAATCAGGGTGGATGTAGTCCACTCCCAATAATAGATAAGGAGGTGTCAATTCCAGGAGAGGTAAAGCTGCTTTTGTAATGAGCCAGCCACTCCCAGTCCCTATTCAAGCTCAGATTAATGGTGTTAAATTTGCAAATGAATTTTAGTTCTGCTGTTTCTCTTTGAAGTCTGTTTCTGAAGTTTTTTTGTTCAAGAATAGTTACTTTTAAATCTGTTATAGACTGTCCAGGGAGATTGAAGTGTTCTCCTACTGGCTTTTGTATGTTACCATTCCTGATGTCCGATTTGTGTCCATTTATTCTTTTATATAGGGACTGTCCGGTTTGGCCAATATACATGGCAGAGGGGCATTGCTGGCACATGATGGCATATATAACATTAGTAGACATGCAGGTGAATGAGCCCTTGATGGTGTGGCTGATGTGGTTGGGTCCTCTAATGGTGTCGCTAGAGTAGATATGGGGACAGAGTAGGCAATGAGGTTCGCTACAGGGATTGGTTCCTGGGTTGGTGTTTCTGTGGTGTGGTGTGTAGCTGCTGGTGAGTATTTGCTTCAGGTTGGGGAGTTGTCTGTAAGTGAGGACTGGCCTGACTCCCAAAGGTCTGTGAGAGTGAGGGATCATTTTCCAGGATAGGTTGTAGATTGTTGACAATGTGCTGGAGAGGTTTTAGCTGGGGGCTGTATGTGATGGCCAGTGGTGTTCTGTTATTTTCCTTGCTGGGCCTGTCCTGTAGTAGGTACCCGTCTCGCTCTGTCAATCTGTTTCCTCACTTCCCCAGGTGGGTATTGTAGTTTTAAGAATGCTTGATAAAGATCTTGTAGGTGTTTGTCTCTGTCTGAGGGATTGGAGCAAATTCGGTTGTATCTTAGGGTTTGGCTGTAGACAATGGATTGTGTGATGTGTCCTGGATGGAAGCTGGAGGCATGTAGGTAAGTACAGCGGTCAGTAGGTTTCCGGTATAGGGTGCTGTTTGTGTGACCTTCACTTATTTGCACTGTAGTGTCCAGGAAGTGGATCTCTTGTGTGGACTGGTCCAGGCTAATGTTGATGATAGGTGGAAATTGTTGAAATCCAGGTGGAATTCTTCAAGGGCCTCCTTTCCATGGGTCCATATGATGAAGATGTCATCAATGTAGCACAAGTAGAGGAGGGGCGCTAGGGGACGAGAGCTGAGGAAGCGTTGTTCTAAGTCAGCCATAAAAATGTTGGCATACTGTGGGGCCATGCGGGTACCCATAGCAGTGCCACTGACTTGAAGGTATAAGTTGTCCCCAAATCTTAAATGGTTGTGGGTGAGGACAAAGTCACAAAGCTCAGCCACAGGGCATGCTGTGGCCTCATCAGGGATACAGTTCCTGACAGCTTGTAGTCCATGCTCATGTAGAATATTGCTGTAAAGCACTTCTACATCCATGTTTAGTTTGTTGTAACTTGTGTCCCGTGCTAAATAAAGCAAAAAGGCTAAAAGGGCTAGCTCCCAGAGGTAAATGAGACCCTGGATTTTGCTTGTTGACTTTCTGCTTGTAAGAGACAGGGGAGATCTGAAGTCTTTGCAGATAGAGGTATCCTGGATAACTTCTACACTCCTTATGGGGGTGAGTAGGGGATGGCAAGAGGATTCAGAAGTGAGTTGAGTCCTAGGGCTTAGGGTTAAGAGGATCAACTCTTTTTGGTTTTATGATAGGTGCCCTCTAACCCTGCACTGGACCCAATTAAATGCCTGATATGTGAGAGGGGTTGGGAAGATAACAATGGGGAAGGGAACTAAGTTAATAAAATGGCAGCCTGCTGCCCCAAACCATATTTGTGTCTGTCTTTTATTCTTGCATGTCCTGATCAAACTAAGCATGGGCCACAACTTGGCCCATTACTATCAATATTTTAATTGGAAATTGGTCAGTTTTCAGGCCTCCTATCATCCAATGTAATGGTTACAATGAACATTTAAAAACATAAATACATACATACATACATGTACAGAGAGAGCGAGAGAGAGCGAGAGAAAGAGAAATTGCAAAGTGCACTTGCCCAAACAGAACTTGAATTCTATCACCTTAAATCAAAATAAAAAGATGTTATATTTCTTTTTGAACTGCATGTTGATTCTGCTTCCAGAAAATCCAGCAACCCTGCCGACAGAAGCAGAACCTGATCTGACTGCCTAAGTCATTTTGCCAGGAATAGAGCCCTAAATTATAAAATAAACAATTTTGTAGATTATTATAAATTTTTGATTCAAGTAAATTGCTACTTCTTCTGGGAATAGGAAAATTTCTCTTGCCTGATTTTCATTGCATATAATAGTCTTTGTACGTGCACTGAAATGAAAAAAGAGCCTTGTATATTTCTGTACCATAGGTCAGTTTTTAAATCACTATATCTAATTTGCATTTAAATCTTAATCAGAACTTCACTATCTATAGCATTTTGTGCCATAAACTGTAATCTGATTTCCACACAGGCAACTGTTTGCAGCTTTTGTTGTTGTTCTATTTTATTCTAAGGTTAACACATGAACAAAAGCAACACAATATTAATATTAAATATTATTACAAAATATTAAATATACAGTGCAGTAAGCTTCAGTGCTCACTATGTTAAAGTCTAGCTTGGAGAATCATCAATTACTGATGATAATCAGTCTCAGTGGATGAAATGCTTAGAGAATCCTTCTAGATTAGTTTGGATTTAGGAGGGGACTTTTATCACTTTTGTTTCACACTTAGTACTAAATATGCACCTGACAGCTTCCAAGATGAAAATTAAATTTTGGTTGTGTCCAGATTTGTTTCATCTCTGAAGGCCTGGACCCTTAGGCTGCTCAAAATAAACCACTACTTCTATATTTTAAAAATCTATCATTTTCAGTATTTCTTTTAGAGGCCTTGTCTTCACTAGGAAATCTTGGGCCAGATCTTCAGGTGGTATAAACTGACTTCAGTGACGCTAAGACAAATTTACATCAGCTGAGGATCTGGTCCCCTATGTTTACACACAACCAGGGTTGACCCACAATTAGATGGCACAACACCAAACATGACTCACCCACATCTATACTGACAATTCAGTCATGGTTAGCATTATATCTGCTAACTTGTCTCCGTAGAACTGTATTTAAACACGTTAAGATTTCCTAGTGAAAACAAGCTTGTACTCAGTGTAGGGTCATTGTCTTTAACACTGACAACTGATTACTTGTCCTTTCTAAATATATGTGTTCACTCAAAATAAAAAATACATTCACTTTCTTGATCAGAGGCTTAATTCTGCTCCCACGGAATAAAATGGCAAAACTCTGAGTATAATCAGGTCCAATATAATGGTGTTATGGATGTCTACACTGGCAATATTTTATCTGTAAGGGTTATTTCTCACAAATAAAAACCATACACATAGACATTTGTAAGTCTGAATTAAACCAGAACAGTCTAGTCTTAGTATTTAGCACTAAAATATTGACAGGTGCAGAATAACAGAGAGTTCAGACTGTTTTTAGTAGATGGCCACTCTTGATATGTTTAATTAGGTTTAACACCTTCAGGAGTTTCTTTCACTGTTGTTAAGATTCCCATTATTACTCTGACATGAACCTTAAAAGCTGCATCTGCTTGCTTCTGAAGGGCTACGCTGGGAGTATTTCATACATTTTTTAAAGAGATGAGGCTATGATTCACTTTTAACAGTTTGTCCTGGAGGACAAACTTAGTAACTGCTTCTGAATCAATGGCAAAACTCTTTTTAACTTCAAAATAGCCAAACTCAGATCTGGTGTTAATGAGTGCAACTCCATTTGGCCCACTGTGTCAGATTGTTGTGATATAATGTGGCAATGATATAGTGACACATTTTGTTATGATGCAACAGTAACACAATGACATTACAATGCAACATCACATTATGACACACAATAATGATCTTGTGACACCTGAAATAATTGTCAGGATAGTTTAATAATTATGCAGAAAGTGTAACTGCATAGCATAGTTAATGGTAATTTCTTCTCACTCTGACCAACCTTTGGCAAAGAATGAGACGTAGTAAAAATTCATTGAATTCTCCCTTTTATATATTTTAATGGGTTGATGGGTATAATTTTCTTGTAGCTACTGCTAAAGAGAGCAGCAGAGAGGATAAACTTCAAAATATTGAGAGATTTGTTTCAGGTAATCATTTATATTTTGGAATGCCTGTTTGTATCTATCTATTTGATTTGGCAAACTGGAGTGTGAAATTCATGAGAATGCAGTCTTGCAAGATTACTACTACTTTCAAATTTCTGTTCAGGTCAGAAGTACCATGAGATTTGTGGTATTTCAGATCTTCTGTTTCTGCTCCCAGCCAGAACCAAGAACTGCATGAAAAAAAAGATAATGATTCAAAATGCTAAACAAACTTTTTGAAACCTCAGAAAAGGTTTATTTCCAGTTCTGGTACAGACGAAAGTTTGGGTCAGTTCAGACTTACACTAACCAACTCACCCACCCCAATTTACAATTTCCCATGTTTTTAAGGTGAGTTTTAAAACAATATCAACAATTAAGTGTCCCCCAAACCACTTGACCAGATGTCTTCAATAAACTACTCCCCAATTTGCATTCTACATGGAACAAGCGTGCGTAATTTCCATTGGGAGCAAACTAAATAGCTTTGCTACAAGTCAGTGATTCCCCAGATTTAATGTGTTGTGGTCATTTGCAAAAGTGCCTTAGGCATTTAGGAGCCAAAGACTCATTGAAAGGAATTCAAGTGCCTAAATCACTTTGGAAAATGGGACTTAGGAGCTTTTGAAAATGTTGGCCATTAGACTACATTTTTTCATACTTCTATTCAGTACTACTGCATTATGTGCATTGTTAAAACCTTGCTCCTTGGGAATGATAATGAAAAAAATATACAAGTTTGGACAGGAGTCTCTGGACCAGGCATAATTTCTGCTCACTTTAGTTTCTTAATGAAACATACATTAAAGAAAATATTTTTCATGAAGCACAGAAAATAATGAAATAATAGTCATTTTCTTTTATAGTCCTATGTACCACTTTCAAAAATGTAACATAAGGAGATAAAAGGACTGGTGGTTAGCATGTGGGTTCTGCCTTCCATATATGTTAGATCACAAGTGAAATTGGAACGGTATAGTTTGAACATTCCAAGTACCTAAAACAACATGTTTGTAAAACCTCATTATTTTAAACTAAATAAGTTCAAGAAGAATGTTGTGGCAGATATTTTTTGGCTACCTTACAGACCTCTTCACTCTCTGCCCTACCACAGCGGTTGAGATAAGCTGAGGCAATTTGGCCAACAATACCTGGAACCCATTCTTTCTACTTTTGCAACGGAACCTAAATATGTTGATTCAGGGCATGGCATAAGGCCCATTTGTTTATTGAGTTCTGTGTGGGGAGAGGTTGGGCTGGGGGAGATATTTAAGATTGTATATAAGAATGAGCAGTGCTGCTATTATAAAATGACCTGTAAATTGTTGGCTATTATTGCCCATGTGGAGATATTATTAGCTTGAGCTTTTAAAGTGAAAATGCACCTGGAGACTGTAAAGACAAGTGTTTTAAAAGAATAAAAAATAAATATGGAGGCTAAAGTTGCTGGATGGTTAGATATTTGTGCATCCACTCAAATTTCTACAGAATACAATACAATGTATACAGTGTTGTTTATGTAACCTAAAATTGGGTCAGCTAGTAAGCTTAGGGAGGACTAATGACCCACCAGAGTTTGGAAGAAAGCACCACATTTATTATACTGATTGCTAAGCTCAAAAGAAGGGGTGAGGGAGGAGGTTACACTCACACTCGCATACTCACGCTCCCAGGACAGGCATGGCACTGGAGATGTCAGGATCCTTTAAGGTAAGTGTCCCACAGCACAGCAATGGACAGTGTGATGAAGGTAAGTCTTCCCAAGGCATGACAAAATGCAACACAGCGAACCACTGGCCAGGAGGTCCAGGTGAAGGGCCTTCACAGGAGGTACAATCTTGTGAGTGCACTGCCAAGCATATGGCCCCTTCCCTTTTAAGTACCTCATGGCCTGTGACTAGAAATGACTTGGCTGCATCTGGTTGGTCATGCTCCACCTAGGGCAGTGTCCATGCATTGGGCATGTGATTGCTGCCTAATCAGAGTCCCAGACACCTTGTCTACCTGAGAGCTCTTCTAATCTTCCAGCTGCTCAAGCAGCCCATTCATCCCACAAGCATTTCAGGTGGGAGTGGGAGGGGGAAAACCACTTCACAAGTATTCAAAGAGTGAGAGGAGACAAGGGGGTAGGGGAAGGTGTAACAGACCTTTGAACATATAGATTATACAGAGCATACAGATCATTGCTGCTCCTACAACAGTTTCATGCTAATAAATTTATATAGCGAAATTGTTAAAGTTTTTCTTAAATTTAAAAATCTGTGTCTTTCCAGAAAAAAGAATATATTCCCCAGAAGAAAGACGTCAGTAAGTAGGAGCAACTGCAACATTTCCAGGAAATGACAGGAAATATGTTCAAAAGAAAGAAAGGTTACTTTCTAGTAACTGTAGTTCTTCAAGAACGCTGCCTCTGTTAGTATAATAAAACCTAAGTTTCTAATTTCACCAATGGGGAAAGAGTCTTATTTGTAACACAGAAGACTGTGCCATGGACATTCACCATTAATTGGTGATTCAGTGCATCTATGGCGCACACTCCTATCCATTGGCCAACAGCGTCAAATACTGACTGAGAAGCAGTCTTAATTAGGAGGCTCATACTATCAACGACTTGCTGAATTATTTATAGGGTGAAATAGTGACCCCGTTGAAATTAGTGGGGATAGAATTTCACCAAAAAAGCAGATAGCAACCCCTGTCAGATGCCGCTGCTGGACGAGTCACTGCTAGAAGCTGGTTAGTTAAAGGTGACAGAATAGATTCTCCCCTGCAGCTGAATTCCATTCAGACCAGACAGGCTGGACCTGCTCTAACTTATCTGACTGGCAAAAGGTCAATCAGGGCCTTTATACCAGTGGTGGGTAGGCATAGAGGAGCTCTGCTACATCCCTCTCTGCTTACACTAGAAGGAGGCAGAGGAGGCTAGCAAAGGAAGCAGCTACACTGCCTTCACCAGGTTTATGTCTGCAAGAGTCCACTATGCAACAGGAATTCCCCACTTTCCACTTCCGGCAACAATACAGCCACTTTGTTCTGCATGAGGGGGGCAAAATGGCTTTATGTGATAGACATTCCATCCAACTACAGCTGCAATTGTAGACCACTGGCATTGAAGGTATTCCGTGGTATGCCTTAGTGGCTTGGACTGCCAAAGATATTCAATGGCTGGTGTAACTAAAAAGAGAAAACATGAAGTGGTTACTTGTCAGATAGCCGGTCTTCCATAGAATCACCATCCTGGAATAGTATCAGAGGGGTAGCCATGTTAGTCTGGATAGAACAACTGCTCACCAGCAACCATCTGCTCCCACAAAACAATCATCTTGTTTGTGGCTAATGGTACCAAAAATGATCCATGGATTAGGGTCTGCTGAGTGGCTAGCATTACAGAAAGATTGGTCATTGAGCAGCATGACTAACATCACAAAGGGAGATTTCTGCTGAAAGTGTTTTTCTGATAGTCCCATGGAGAAGACTCCCTGTCAAACCATGAATAAATCGGAGTGGCTAAAGTATAATATCCTCAACTGAGCCAGGCAAATGCATGATTCATTTTCTGAGCCAATTAGAAGAATGTTAGATAAGGATAATGGCAATTTATAAAAAATAATAATTTGGGACACTAAAAACTGAACATGGATTTGCAAGCACTCCAATGTCTTTGTTCCCTGCTACAATTTACCAAGAGCCTGTAAAACCTTTAACTATTCTTTGCAGTCTAAAATAGTCATACTAAAATAATGTTCAGCCATTTCACCTAATGATGTATCAACTTGTGTGTTGTCATTATGAGGTTTCAGACTGCCACTTTAAGAGGGCTTTACTCAGTTTCATTTATGAGATTTAGACTATTCTGAATTATTTATTATTATTATTATTATTCTGGGGGGTGGGGGGTGACCACAAAAAAGGAAAGAGCATACCAGGAGCTAAAATATAAAGGAGCTATAATATTTACTATCATGGTTCAGAGCAACTACATCTGTATTTCCCCTCAGTGATCCAGCAAGGGCACCCGCTCTCAGCCATTGCCTTTCTGGGTGGAGACATGCATCTCTCTTCTTTCTGGCCAGAGGTATTTCCAGGTGGTGATAAGGAAGTGATGGTGGTGACTAGGAAGACAAAAACGCAGCAGCTCCAGTTATTGCTAGTAAAAAGGGTGTAAACTCCCAACTTGTGAGTGTCAGTGATGTGGGTGTAACATATCCTGAGACTGTATAACCAAATCTGGTGTTATCTGGGATATTTATGTCAGTCTTTTGTTTAGGCAACCAAAGCCTGCTCTTATTTTTAACATCATCTGCTGCTTTTGCTTGACAAATACCACCACATCATAACAATTCTGCATGATGATGAGAAATGAATCTCTTTTTCAAGGGCCTTTAAGTTTCCTGTTGCTCAGCTTCAGATGCTCTTCATTGCACCTCTTCTTCACCTGAGCTCCATTTTATCTCCAGATGATACATGAATGGGACACCATATTTCAATCTAGAGTGTAAACATATTTGCACATACTGTATATAATATATGCAAATTGTTTTGAAGCACATGGAGAGGACGGAAGGGTGAGGCATCTTCTGTGCCAGAAAGCTCCTTAAACAGCCTTTGTTACTAAGGAACAAAACAGCTTCTCTCCCTCTCTGAGAGTTGTTTCAGCACTGAGACTGCCGGGCCCCTTCTCAGGCTGCATAAGTAATTAAAGCAAGGCAAAAGTTATTCACAGAAACTCCCCTCCTCTCTTTCCTATAATGGCAAGCTGCTATATAAATAAGGCAAAAAATCAATCAACTCAAATTCTCAATGCAGACATTTCTACAAGATTCCCAGTTCTGACCAGGTGGATAATACAAGAATGACTTCAAATACGATATTTTGGTCAGAACCAGGTATTTCAAAGACCCTCACTCACCAGCCTTCCACAACATCTCTTCCTGCCACCAGCATCCTCCCACATCAAGTATTGACAATCCCAGATGTTCTTGAGGAAGGTTGAAGTGCAGTGGTCTATTATCCTTCTCCCCTCCCCCACTCACTTCTGCCACCAACCAGATAGCCACTCTCTTTCAATGTTTTCAGAAAGCCAGCTAGCAGGTCCATTATCAAGAACCACACTCTGGAGTGACAATGAGGTCTGCTTCCCCTTCTGGTTATTTTGGAGGCACTGACTGATGGACCCATCTCCCCCCATTTTTCCTCTATAGTATTGTCAACCCCGGCATTCATAAACCATGAGTCTGCCCTTACTCCCCCTCTCCCCCAATATCATGAGATCAATTTAAAAACCATGATTTTTCAAATGTGGAGAAAATTTGAAAGATTTTTTTGATTGGTGATACTTTATACAGTGCCTGCTTTTGATATGACGGGCCAGATTTTCATACATTGGTGAGCACCTAACTTATAGCATGTAAAGGGCCATGTGCACACACACACACTTATTCTGTACATACATATTGGGGTTTTGCACTTAAATTAACCACATGCATATATACGTAACTGTGTGCTTTTAACACAGCAATGTTAAAAATGTGGCATTATGTATCTCTAGACCAGGGGCAGGCAACCTATGGCACGGGTGCCGAAGGCAGCACGTGAGCTGATTTTCAGTGGCACTCACACTGCCTGGGTCCTGGCCAGGGCCGGCGCTTCCATTAGGCGACCCTAGGCTGTCGCCTAGGGCACCAGGATTCGGGGGGTGGCATTTTGTGTGCTCCCCAAGGGCGCACGGGAGCTTCCGGTTCCGCTCCCGTCGTGCCACCGAAGAAGGACCTTCTGCCGACGTGCCGTGGAAAACAGCGGCAGGCAATTGAGCAGTTCAATGACTGCCTCTGTCGCCTGCGGCATTTCGGAGGAGGGTCCTTCTTCGGTGGCGCGATGGGAGTGGAACCGGAAGCTCCTGCGCGTCCTGTGGGAGCGCACAAAATGCTGCCCCCCGAATTCTGCCTAGGGTGCCAGAAACTCTGGCACCACTCCTGGTCCTGGCCACTAGTCCACAGGGCTCTGCATTTTAATTTAATTTTAAATGAAGCTTCTTAAACATTTTAAAAATCTTATTTACTTTACATACAACAAAAGTTTAGTTATATATTATAGACTTATAGAAAGAGACCTTCTAAAAACGTTAACATGTATGACTGGCACGCAAAACCTTAAATCAGAGTGAATAAATGAAGACTCGGCACACCACTTCTGAAAGGTTGCTGACCCCTGCTCTAGACACTAATATTCTAATTGTATGCTCAATGTGCATTTTAGTTTGAGTTTAAAGTGCATATTTATTTCTCCAAATGTTAAACTTTCAGTAATGTATATTTAATTCCCACAGCTACATAAATTAGTCCCATGTTTTTCTCCATATAGTTCATTGACAGGGAAGGTTATTTACCAATGTTTGGAAGTCAGGTGGGGTGAGAAGGGAGAACCTTTAAATTTTCCAGCTTTACATCTAAGCACCAGATGGAAACAATTCTACAACAAAAGAATAAAATCTGGTAGGATATTCTGTAGATCTCTTAAGTTTAGCAGCTCATCACTGGCACAAAGGCCAATTTTCCAGAATATTGATTTGAATTGCAGGAAGAAAAAAAAAAGAGGGCGCCAAGTGGTGTACTTGCTTAACCCATACCGCGTTAAAACATGGAGTTAAACGGAAATTTTGTTTTCTGCAATTCACATTGTACAATTAACTCATTTTACATGTTTGACTCAACTGTTAATGTCTGCTGCTAACATAAATGCCTGTGGTTTTTAACGAGAAAAAGCTTCAGCACTTCAAGGGAGACAAGCAAATGATGAGACATTGTTACTGATTACAGTACTTACAAAAGTTTACAGAAACTGTATTTATAATCCTAATAGTTTATCTTTGACATCAGAGCCTTCAAACCAGACTACTTAAAAGCTTCATACATTTCACTGCAAAAAAAGCTAGTATTGAAACAAATACATGATATCCCATATCTGCCCACATACCTTTCAAAATAGATTGCTATACTAATCAGTGAACAAAAACAAAAAGGCTTTCAAAGCCTGCCAGTAATGATGTGATGAATTCCTTCTGAGATGCAAGATGGTAGAGCCGGTAGAGTGCTAAGTAGTGAATCTCAAAGACTATTCTCCTTTTAGCTTTCTAAATAAATAAATACAAATAGTTTCCTGACACAATTTGAAAATTTACAATTGTTTCATAACAGAGGAAAGATGATCTTGTGGTTAAAGCACTGGATTGGGGCTCAGGAGATTTTGATTCAATAGATTTCCTGTGTGATTTTGGGCAAGTCATTTAATCTCATTGTGCCTCAGTTCCCCATTTATAAAATAGGAATAAGAACACTTCCTTTGTCTTCTCTATGAAAGTGGGGCAGGAACTCTCTTCTGCTGTGTGTACATATAGCACCTACGACACTGGAGTCCTGATCTCAGTTAGGACCTATAGATGCTATTCATAGATTCATAGATTCTAGGACTGGAAGGGACCTTGAGAGGTCATAGAGTCCAGTCCCTTGCCCTCATGGCAGGACCAAATACTATCTATCATAAATAGTAAATAATAGTAATCAACTGGACTCATGCATTGCATGTCGGGCTAGCATAGGATACAAATAAAATCTGACCTGAAAAACTTCACTAAAATAGGTACTGAATGGAGCCATTTGAAGATTTTTGTTGTTGGAAAAATTACCTTTTTTGAAAACTTTTTTCCATAAATTGTCTATATTGTTAAAAAATCATAGCAAATTGCATTTTTGTAATTCAAAAAGGTTTATCAAAAAAACTTGTCAAAAACATCACCAAAGTGATGATCAAAATTATTTTGTGAATGAAAAATTTTGATAACCATTTTGATACGAGATAAAATGTAAAACAAATATTAAAAAAAAAGACTTTTAAATAGGAATATAGGTGTGTTTTGAACCCTTAAAAATATAAACAACTTCAAATTCCTCCCTCCCCCAATGATTTTAATCTTTCAACCAAGCAATACATTTAGGTTAGAAATTAGAAAAAAGTTTCCAACGATCAGAGTGAGGTTCTGGAACAGCTTCCCAATAGGAGTCAGAAAGGCAAACAACATACACCTCTACCCAGATAGAACGCGACCTGATATAACATGAATTTGGATATAGCGCGGTAAAGCAGAGCTCCGGGAGGGCGGGGCTGCGCACTCCGGTGGATCAAAGCAAGTTCGATATAACATGGTTTCACCTATAATGTGGTAAGATTTTTTGGCTCCCGAGGACAGCGTTATATCGGGATAGAGGTGTAATTAGTTTTAAGATGGATCTTGATAAACATGAATGGGATTGCATGATGGGGTTGCCTGTGATAGCAGGACACTGGACTTTATGGGTATATTTACACTGTAATTAAAAACCCAATACTGGCCCATGCCAGCTGACTCAGGCTCTCAGGGTTCAGGCTAAGGGGCTGTTTATTTGCAGTCTAGACGTTTGGGTGAGGTGCCAGGGTCCCAGAGCTCGGGCTGCAGTTCAAGCCCAAATGTCTACACTGCAATTAAATAGTTCTTTAGCTCAAGCCCCATGAGCACAAGTCAGCTGGCATAGGTCAGCCACAGGTATCTAACTGCAATATAGACATACCTATGACCCATGAGGTGTCTTCCAGTCCTATGTGCCTAATTCTGAGCTACATTTTCACTTCTACAAATGATCACTTCAAGTCAAGGATAAGCTACGCTGGTTGTGTAGTTTGTGCTGCCAATCCCCTGACATTTTTGGTTAAAAGATTCAATTGCCACGGTCAATCAATCAGCATCTTTCACCAGAACTAACAGAACAAAAATGAAATTCAGAAAATCTTGCAGACAGCAAGTTGTCATAAGGATAACCCTCCTTAATTCTATTTTTTCATGTAACTCAAATAGTGCCCCCCGTCCCCCGTCCCCGAAAAGGCACAAAATGAAAAGTGAAAGCTATGGGACACTGAATCAAAAAGAGGGCAAAGAGCCATGAGGGAATGAACAAAATGGGGGAGGCACAGCAAGTTCAGTGAATGACCATCTCCTCTTAGGAATTTTCACATTTGTGTTGACTTTCAAGGCTGGCTCAAGCAGAAAATAGTTAAATGGAGCATGGACCTGAAATGGTCAGCTGCATGACCTTTCCCGAGTGACAGATGTAAATAATAGTTATAGTTGTCATATTTTGACACATTTTCTCATCATTCTTTTCAAGCAAAAATAATTTTGCTCTTCTGAACTCTCTAATTCCCCTGAACTATGGTTGCAAAGAAAAAAGAGACCGTATTTATATACTGGTCCAAGAAGAGTAAGGCTGTAATTAGAGCTGGGTAAGCACAGCAAGATAATTTTCACAAATACCCGTTGGAATGTTTAAATTAATTTGATTTGACTGCGTTAGTACCTGTTGTGTTCATTTTCTGCAAATATTATGGCCAAGAGTTTACTGGCAGGAAGGTTTGTAAAACACCTAGTTTTAAGCAAATACTGCAGAATGGTCAGAAAGTGAATGTTTAATTTGAAATCGTAAGTATTCATACCAAAAGCCTGATTTTATGAGTTATTTGTATCCAATATCCTGTGACTCATGTCCACTCAAAGCAGCTTAAGCTTCAAGTACTGTAAGCCACTCATGAGCAAGCTGCAGGTCAAGAATTAGACACAGAAGTTGTCTGGCAAAAACTTTCAAGCAATAAAAACATTTAAGAAAATGGTGACAATTCAGAGACAGGAAAAAAAGGCAACATTTTTCAAATAAATTATTGGTTATGAATTATGTGACCAACTCTTGCTGATATGTAGTAAAGTACAAGTTCCCCAGAACTAAACTTATTTTAAAAACTACCAGTTTTGTGTTTGATCCCAAAATAATGCAACCCCACATATTTACAATAAGTGCATGTACATGGGAAGATGTGGGAGAAGTAATAAGTTAGTTACAATAAGGGCCTTTATCAAGCTGACTGGTACTTATTCATGCAAGTGGTCCTGCTGAAGTAAATGAGATTACTCATGTGAGTAAATACTATTCAGTGTGAAGGCAGGTTACAGAATTGGCCCTAAAAGAATCAGTTAATTCTCCAGTTGTGTGTTTATATTTAAATCAAGTATTTCACCAGCAGTTCATGTGGAAGAGAAGTTGGTCACACATATAAACATACACAATACTTTATTACATGATGTCTGCAATATCAGTACCTTGTTACTAGGTACGGTATGTTTCACAACATGAAACTGAAACTATGTAGAAAAATACTTAAAAAAAGAAAAAGGAAAGGAAAGGAAAAAACATGAACACAGCATTTGCTTTCAAAAAGCCTTTTAAACATCTGGTTAAAACTACTGGCTGAAACATGACATGAGTCATGTTCCAATATAGCACTGAAGAGACTACCAGCAAAATTTAAAAAAGGTACAGCCCCATGATTTCCTTTATAAAAATGGTGACTGCTTTAAAATAAAGGGCAAACAGGGGGGATGGGCCAAAGGCACAAAAATACAAACCTAAGTTTGGTACAATTCTCCTGCAAAAGTTCAGGGATATGTTTGGATCCAGGCTTTTGGTCCACCCAAGTGGAGAAATAGAGGTTAGCTGTGGCATTTGGATCTGGATTCTGAACACACACAAAATTCAGGAGCATTTGTATCTGTGGTTCTCTTTAGCTATAGTGATGGCCACGACAGAAATACTTGTCTTCCCTACTAAGTCTTCCCTCTCTCTCGGTCACTGTCGACAATGTATAAGAGCTAGGTATTTAATCTTATATTCTCTGCCATGCTTGGATTCCTATCGTTGTGCTGTCTCTCAACAATGAGGGAGATCTTCATCTTTCTCAGGACCTCCAGCTAGCAAGTGACAGATCTGAAGTCCTCCAACTTACCAGCCCTATTTCCTCCTTCCCACGCCAGACTCCTCTCCTGAATTGACATTTCCAGCACTTGCTCCTGAGACTGACCATACCATTGCCAAGGTGTGACAGCATGAAATTGACCCAATTCTTTTGTGTTTCACTGCGAATTACAGATGATTGTAATTTATTTTTCCCACAGCAAATTTCAGTGAAATTAAAAAGAAAATTTCTTCAAAATTTTCCACAGAATTTCAACTTTTTGGCAAAGAATCAAAAGCTGAAAATTTTAATTTGAAAACCAAAAAATTCAGACTTGGAAGTGCAGTCACAGTACCTCCTGGAAGCTTTAGTTCTGGGGCCTTATACCTCCATTCTCCTCTATGGGCCTGGCTCCCTGATTGAACTCCAACTCCCATGATGTACCATGGTCTCCCTTCTTGTTGAGCCACCACATGGGAGTCCCACAGTTACAGTGCTTCATGGAAAGATGTTAGAGGCTGGTAAAATTCTTCAACTGAGAAGGTAATTTAGCTACTGGATTTTTCAAGTTCTGTATGTATATGACAGATATATATTTTTGTCCAACATTTTTTTTAAGCTTAAGTTTAGGCACCCAAACAACATATTTTGGCACCAAGCACGGGCTTAATTTTCAAAACTGCTAAGCATGAGTGGCACCAATTGACTGTAGTGGGTAATGCTGGGTGTTCATCACTTTTGAAAATCAGGCCATTTATTTAAGTACAAAAATATGGACTTACCTACCCATTTAAAAATATTTAAGGTTATTTTCACAACCACATGGGCTAGAAACATTTTTTTTTCTAAATGAGAGCTTAGATTTTGGACCTCAGTTCTGCAGCTAGTGATCAGTTCCATGGCAAATTCTGAACTGATACATTAGCAAAAGGATTCTCACTTTATCCAAAGATTTTTCAGGCCTTTCTAGATACTTAATACACGCTCCTATTTTCTCTAGAAAGGAACTCCTGAGCTCTGCATGAAGGGAGATTTAGGTTAGATATTTGGAAACACATTCTAATTATACGAGTAGTTAAATTCTGGAATAGCCTTTCAAGGGAGGCTGTGGAATCCCCAATATTGGAGTATTTAAGAACAGGTTGGATGAACACCAGTGAGGGATGGTTTAAGTTTATTTGGTCCTGCCTCAGTGCAGGGGTTTGGACTTGCTGACCTCTTGAGGTTACTTTCAAGTCTACTTTTTTATTATTCTATGATACTTCTGTTTGACTAGATACCCAGTTCAAAACTGACCAATGATCAATTGCCCCAATTCTAAAATATGCTTAGAATTAACATTTTGGTTTCGCTGGAGATTCCAAGAGGTCATTGATGTTGAAACGACCATTTTTTGTCCACCCTCACTCTCTGGAAACAGATGTTATTTCATCAAGTTGCCACTACTGACAAATGATTGGCCTTGCCTGACTGGAAATTACTTTCTTTTTCCAGTATTGATCAGTGCATAACCCCCATTTAAATTGCCTATGCATATCTAACCTCCCCCACCACACACATTGCACTATAGGAAGCAAGTGAGAAAACACACATCCAGAGAGATTAAATCCCTAATTGGAATGTTCTGAAGAAAAATTCACAATGGGCAAGATCCTCAACTAGTGTAAATTGTTATAGCTGCATTAAAGTCAATGGGGCTATGCAGATTTACATCAGCTGAAGACCTGGTCCAGTAAGTTTCACACAAATGAGAAATTTAGATTATTTCAGATATAGTTACAGCAGGGCCGGCACACAACATTTTGGCACCTCAGGCGGGGAGCTCAAATGATGCCCCCATACCCTCTCGCTTGGGCCAAAACTTTGAAAGATCTCAGTTCTGCCTTCTTCCTGTTCTACTCCTCTCATGGTACTGCTTTGGAGAACTAACAACTTAAAATGCCTTGTTCAAAAATTTTAAGTAACACTTAACTTTCAAACGCCCGAACAGCAAATGTAACTTTGCTTGTCTGCATAGTAAACACTGGCATTTTTATCTGTTTGAGTAATCAAAGTGGTACTTTCCGTGTCTTCTTGGTTGCAAAGATTTGAACTGCTTCCTGCTGAAGGTCCACAGTCTGGGCAAGGTTGCAAGGCTGACCAGCCTCTCCTGTGTCATTGTGGAGCGTTGATGTGTTCTTAACTTCAGCTTGGAGAAGCTGCATTCTCCACTGGCAACTATTACAGGAAGTGTTAGAAGTACGCACAGAACAACAAAAGCGTTTGCAAAGAGGGTGGTCATCTTATTTGTGCACATATATTCCAGAACAGCCTTTGGAATTGATCCTAATGAAATGTCTCTTGAAAGGGCTTTCAGTTCATCACCTAAATCACTTGCATCAATATTGCGCATGTCATCATGTGTCAACACTGTCGCTAGTGCCCTGAATTACTGGTATAGGTCTTCTTCAGGTATAATGAGGAGTTTTGGATTATCATACAACATCCCAAATACACTGCTGTGTTCCTTGAACTGCATGAAACGTTCTTCAACTGACTGTATTGCACAATCTAGCACCCGGTTAAAGAATTCAACTTTGAATTGTTGTTTGGGATCTCTTATGGGATTATCCCGTGCCTTGTAATCAAAATGTCTTCTTCTTCGGTGACTTTTGTATTCTTGAATGGGTGGGAAAATAGCTTCAGTGTGAAGTTCCTCTGCCAACTTCTGTGCACTCTTCAGAACATTTTGAAATCCCTTATCTGACCGGTAAGACTGTAGGTATGACTTTGCTTTGTCCAGTTGTTCCATTGCTCCAGATATATCAAGGTTAACACCTTGGAGTCTCTTACTTACAACATTTATTTCAAACAGTATGTCATGCCACAACACTAAGCCCCACAGAAATTTGAAGTTATGTATGTTTCTGGTGATTCCATTTCCCTCTGCCACTGTTCTCCCATGAACAGTTCCTGTCATAGCATTATCCTCCATAATAGCAAATATGGCATCATCTATCTTCCCAATTTGGTGTTTGATAGGCTTTATCGCCTCCACTCAACTTTCCCATCGTGTGGCACTCAGTGGTTTAAGCGTCAGAGAGGATGTTCCCAAATGTTGCTTCAAAATTTGCCATTGATGAGTTGATACGGAGAAAAATACATAGATGCTTTGAATTACATTAAAAATTTCAGCAGCCTCACTAGATGCTGCATCACTGACCACCGAGTTCGATGAATGAGAACTGCATGGGACAAAAAAAGCTCGAGGGTTTAACCCTCGGATCTGTGTCTGCACTTCTCTGTTCTTTCTTCTCATGTTGGCACCATTATCGTAGCCCTGACCTCTCATGTCAGCTATCGCAATTCCCGTATCTTCCAGCTTTTTAAGAAGCACATTTGTCATACCAGCTCCTGTAGTATCATCAATGTCAGTAAATTCTAGAAAATGCTCTGACAGTCACCATTGCAGGGACATTTTCACTACGTTCTGTTGTTGTTACAAAACATACCATTAAAATAATTTGTTCTGTATGGCTGTCAGGTGTGCAGTCCAGAATAACAGAGTAATATCTGGCTGACTTCAGATCTGCCACAATCTTCTCTTTGACTTTTGTTGCCAGTAACTGTATGATCTCATTTTGAATTGTTTTTCCAAGGTAGTGGTGTGTGTACATATCTTGGGTGGTGACTCTTCTTAGATGCTCCTGGAGTACAGCATCAAACTCAGCCATCAGCTCCACAATTTTAAGGACGTTTCCATTGTTTGCCACATACAACTGATCTGAAGTGCCACATAGTGCTAGGTTTTGGGTAGCAAGCATTTTCACAATGGCAATGAGCCTTTTCAGAACATTTTGCCAGTAAAGAGACTCTGATGCAATCTTCTCTTGATGCTGATCATCTACGGTGGCCGTTAACCTTAGTGTCATCTCAAGCTCTTTGCACCTATGGAATAATGCTCTCTGGTGATTTGCTGCCTTCTCATGGCATGCCAGATTTCTAGCCAGATTTTATCAGTCTTTTGTTCCTGTAGAGCCCAATGTGCCTGGAACATTAGACTGGAAGAGTTTGCAACAAAAATAGTATGCAGCATTCTAGGTTTTTGAGTACATAAGCCATGGTTTCTCCACATTGTCACCATTGGGGATTTCACGCCAGTAATGTGTTGGATGGAAACTTCTATTTTCATTGTCTTTGGGGAACATGAAGTTTTTCACTTGCTGTGGCCCAGGCAGTACAAGGAAGTCCCTCAGGCTACTGCTCAAGTGGGTCCACAGTCCTGGATCATCTAGACTTAAGGAACTAAACTCAGCAGCAGCTGTTTCCTGCACCTCCACCACACACTTCTCTGTTCTACACTTTTTTCAGGAATGTGCATGGTTACATCCATTTGAGATGGAGATACGGATGCTTCAGTAGCTGTCAGGTCACCTGCACTCTGACTAATTGGAACATTTGTGTCTATGTATCTCAGGAGAGTTCCCTCCTGCTTAGATATAAAAGCTTCCTTTGCTTTCTTTCTTTTTCTGAATGCTGCCCCAGAGGGGCGTTTTCTTCTTTCACTCTTGACTGCTGTTCTATACCAGCTATAGTGGCTCTCAACACTCAGTTGAAGGGGACAAATAAGCAGGCTGAGTGAGGGAAGATATCAGTATCTTAAGGGCCTAATTGACTCCTACTACTTCAGTTAACTGCCTGTTGTCCTCCAGCGGGTTCAGGGAAGCAGCAGGAAACAGGAAGCTCCCTGAGAAACTGGTGTTAATCAGTCCAGGCTCCTGGGGGTGCTAGAAAGGTACATAAGAGGCTCCTCCTCTCTCTCCCTGCAGCTTCTGCTGCTTTCTGTTATTCCCTCTCACCTTTTCTCCTGCCTGCCTGCCATGTCTCTTGTGCCCGCCTTCCTCTAGCACAGCCCTCCACCATCTCTTTGCATCTAAAACAGAGAGAATACATATGCACCAGCAGGACACAATTTTCTACACTCTGGGTCCTAGTGGTGCCCCCCACAGTCTGGCACCTGAGGCAGTCGCCTCAGTTCGCCTCATGGTAAGGCCAGCTCTGAGTTACAGTGACACAATGTGATCATCTGTATCCCCAAATGTGATTTATGTGCTTGACTTAATTTCAGCCCTTTCATTTAGGGAAAGAAGGAGGTGCCTTTTCTAATAGTTACCTAGCTGCTTGTGAAACAACAATGCCAGAGTGGGTAGCTGTCATGTTTCTGACGTTTGCTGCATCTGGCCCCTTTCTGATCTCTGAGTGCTATCTTCCCCCATCCAAAACATATGAGTAGTTAAATGGCAAAGTCTGGTGATGCACAAGTACCTGAAGTATTTACATTTGATTGATTGGTTTTGACCTCTCTTTGCCTTCCCTATGTTGGGGTGGAATCTCATGATATTTCCACTCTCAGACCAGAACCCAAGAATGCTACCCCATGGGTACCAACTGCTTATTGCCCTGGCTGGGTTTCAAGCATGTGCATTTCTTCATTTCAGAACCTCTGCCCAGTGATATTGACCAACAGCCTTCTTGAAACCAAATGTATGTATTTAGCAGCTGGAATAAAGCACCAGAGAAAAAGGGCTTTTAAAATCACAAAGAGCCGAGAAGCAAATTTAGTCTCATGTAAATCTTACACTTTATTACAAGCTAAGCTAGATAGGCTTTTCTCTTCAGTTATGGGGGCAGAACAGAACTAACTTACAGGAGGATTTGAGCTGGCAAAAGGAATGTGACTGTGAGAGTTTCAATGTGCTTCTCTCAGTCAGACCCATCCTAATTCAAATTGGTTTGGGTGCTCGTCTCAAGAGCATGCTGGGGTCACTAAGGCTACTTGCTGGGGCATTGTCTCTTAACAAATCTGTCAGTTTCAGCTGGTAGGTGACTGTTCCAAAGGACCTCCTCTCTCTTTCCCTACGTGGAAGGTCTGAAACAATCTCTCCCATCTTCAAAGCTAAGCACATAAAATCACATTTTGAGATACAGATAAAAATCTACATGTAGTACAGATATTTCATTACAGTTACTACGGTTACCATTAATAATTCAGCTTTTACCCATAATTATCTAACATAATATCACAATTATTCCAACCACAGGGAAATATTTTGGTATCTCAGGCACCACTGTGTGGTAAAGCAAGTGTGGGAAAATGCTGACTTGTTAAGTGGTGACTATTGTACTGTGTATGATATCTAATAAGCTCAACTGTCCACTAAAGAGGCCTCATTACGATATTTTATAAAATAATGCTACTTTTTATTTTGTTGCATACTGTGTTTTTGTAGCTCTCTTCCCTTATTGATATACTTGATTACTGAATATTATATGCATCACATATTTTGTTATCTTTGAGCAATTAAAAGTATAGTCAGTTTAAAACCCAAGCTACATTTAGTACAATTCTGATTTCTTACATACCACTGTGTGGAAATCGAGGCAATTTTTAATCTAATCAGGGTACGTGACTGTTCAGGAAGTTTTGATAACCGAGGTTGAAATGCAGTAGGTCAAAACCAATCAATCAAATGTAAATACTTCAGGTACTTGTGCATCACCAGACTTTTTGCCATTTAACTGCCCATATGTTTTGAATTACCTTTGCACGAACTGCAGCAACAGTGCAGAACTGAGCACACTTTGAATTTTATGAAGCATTTTATAAGTAAAAATATTTTAAGCAGTGATTGTAATTTATTGTTCTGACAAGGGGTCATGCAACCCCTAGTACCGAAATGGATGAATTACAGCACTATCCTACATCCTGTATTTTGACAGAGGAGTTGTTTTTATGAAAAAAAAAAAACACATTTCTGTCATTAGAAGTAGAACAAAAACAGATTTACAGTATCATGGAGTTTTATTGGAAAAATGTGAAAACAACGGTTTTACAATGTGCTTAGTTTGTGGGCTAGTATGTTCCTAAGAGTTATTATAATCCAGCAGAGCATACATTCCCATTCCATAGGCCAATGGTATTAAAAGCAACAACTGGAGGGCACTTTCCGAAGTAGTCAGTGTCCCAATTACAGTCTTTCATCAATAGAGGTTCTGGTAATAATCTACTTATTGTAACCACTAGTTCATTTTTCTTGCAAGGCTTCACCTCCCAACAGACACAGTGTTTCAATGAATGCCAAAGTAGCTCCATCAGCTTAAGATCAAAGGATCTACAGCTTTTCAACAGTTGCTGTGATAGACAAGCCAACTGCACAGCCATCAAGCTGTGCAGAACCACAGTGAGTGTGGTGTTTGGAATGCAGTATTTGTAATGGCCCATCACTAACTCCCATCACATAGGGGTTCTTTTGTGCTCAGGAAAGTTGCTTGATTGACAATTTCAGAACACAGAGTTCTCTATTTGGGCCTGATCCAAAGCTCAGTGAAGTGTATGAGAGCTGCTTGTTGCATAGCACTTTTAGGTGTCTAAGCATGGTTTTAGGAGCCTAACTTTTAAAAACCCCACCTTGGGTGCCTAAAATGGCTCAGTGGTCTAACTCTGATCCCATTGAAGTCAGTGGTATAATTTTAATTGACCTCAATGGGACCAAGAGTCAGGCCACCACTGAGCAATTTTGAAAATCTCACGTTTGGAAAACCCTCATGTTTGGAAGTCTTAGCCAAGAGTATCCATTAGTGGAACATGTGCTTAGAAGGCCATTGTCTGAGAGTCATGGGCCACATAAGCAAAAACTGGATTGCATCTTCAGTCAAACGATAATTTGACTACTTGTCCATGTGCATTTTACAATTTACACAAAACTAGAATAGAATGAACATTCTGGAAAAAAACTGCTTCCTAACCAGGATCTTCAGAGAGTTATTTGTTTTGACCATGGCTTTAGAAAATAGGTACTGTACTTATAGTAGTTTAGCATAACTTCACATTCATAGAGATCACATCCACAAACCAGACCCCACTCTCTCTTACTATGTTATGTCTTATGAGTTTTGGGCAATACAATTATGGGTATACCCTGTCAAAAAGCACAGTCATCACAAAATTGACTATTCTATTCAGTTTGATTATAATCACTCTTTGTAAAAATAAAGTTGAGTATGTACTCGGACTTGCAAGGAATGTCCAAGGCCTGATTTAGTTGCATCTTCTTAATGCTATATTGTCTACCACACAAGACTTCAGAGTATGTGTTTCAATCTACAGTGCTTGTTTTCTCTTTGAAAACATACAGCATCATAAAAACTACTGATATTAAATAACAATGTACTGTTAGCCTGAGCACAAGGCTTTATATTGCACTCAATATTGACCAAACTTAATGGGTCACTCACTGAGTGACTTGAGCCTTTTCAAATACCTTACAGCAAAATCCTCAGGTCACAGAAACCTGTAGAATTCCTGTCTGTCTTGTTTCTGATAGCTTGAATAAGACCTTAAGCTTTCTGTATTTCTTATCCAAGCATTTTTAAAAAGGAAGTGTACACACAATCCCAGGAGCAGCACAAATCCTAATGAGAGGTAACAGAATCATAGGTAATGGAGATAACTCTAGTTAGCATTCTGAAATGGTGTGGGCATGTAGAACTATAGGTGCTTTCTTTCTGAGTTAATTTCTGTTGTGGCTTTTCCATATATTCTACTCCTTTTGCCTATGTCTGTTACATAAGCCTGGTCTACACTAGGCGTTTAAACCGGTTTTAGGAGCGTAAAACCGATTTAACGCCACACCCGTCCACACTGAGAGGCCATTTATATCGGTATAAAGGGCACTTTAAACCGGTTTCTGTACTCCTCCCTAACGAGAGGAGTAGCGCTAATATCGGTATTACCATATCGGATTAGGGTTAGTGTGGCCGCAGTTCGACGGTATTGGCCTCCGGGTGGTATCCCACAGTGCACCACTGACCGCTCTGGACAGCAATCTGAACTCGGATGCAGTGGCCAGGTAGACAGGAAAAGCCCCGCGAACTTTTGAATATTTCCTGTTTGCCCAGCGTGGAGCTCCAGTCAGCACGTGTGGTGATGCAGTTAAAAATCAAAATAAAGAAAGAGCTCCCGCATGGACCATGCGGATGTGATCGCAGTAAGGGTAGGCAAATCTGTTCTATCAGCGCTCCGTTACAGAAGACGAAATTCAAAATCATTTTAAAAAAATCTCCAGACAGACGCCATAGCAGGGGCTCAGCGCACTGCTGCGTGACAAGCGTAACGGAAAGCCAAATAATCAAATGGACGCTCATGGACTGGAGGACTCAAGCTATCCCACAGTTCCTGCAGTCTCCGAAAAGCATTTGCATTCTTGGCTGAGCTCCAAATGCTTCTAGGGTCAAACACAGTGTCCGCGGTGGGTCAGGGCATAGCTCGGCAATCTACGCACCCCCCCCCACCCACCCCCAGAAGTGAAAGGGAAAACAATCCTCTCTTGACTCTTACATGTCACCCTATCTTTACTGAATGCTGCAGATAGACACGATGCTGTAGCACTCAACACCAACATCCTTGCTCCCCCCCTGCCATGGGTGGCTGATGGTGCAATAAGACTGATATCCATTGTCATCATCAGCCTATTGGCACTTGGGGCAGTGCAAAAGGACTGGTAACCATGCAGACTAGCATCCGTTAGGTTGATCAAGGGTGCCTGCCCCTAATTTTTCCTGGTAGATGGTGCAATATGGCTGGTTACCATCCTCATCATAGCAACAGGGGGCTGAGCTCCATCAGCCCCCACCCTTCATGTGTAAAGAAAAGATTCAGTTGCCCCTGGACTAGGAGTGGGATGCTGGGCTCCTCTCCTACACACTGCTTAATGTCCTGTCTGGACTATCATAGCAGCTGGAGGCTGCCTTCCACTCATTTCTCACTAACAAGTCACTGTGTCATCACACAAGTGGGGGGACAATGCTATGGTAGCCCAGGAAGGCTGGGGGAAGAACAGAATGAACAGGTGGGGTTGTTGCAGGAGCACCCCCTGTGAATAGCATACAGCTCATAATTTCTGCAGGATCTGACACAGAGCAGCTGTGCTCTCTGGTTATGATATACAGTGGTTCTCTAGTACACTTGCCCATATTCTAGGCAGGACTGATTCTATTTTTAGATACCAAAAAGGAGGGATTGACTCAGGGAGTCATTCCCAATTTTGGCTTTTGCGCCCCTGGCTAAGAGCAGCCAGGGGCACTTATGACAGCAACAGATGGTGCAGTGCAAAAGGACTGGTAACCATGATCATCTTTTTACCAATTTATGGATTGGTAGATGGTACAGTATGGCTGGTAACCATCTCTGCTGTCATGCAAAAGCAAAAGCATGCTGCTGTGTAGCGCTGCTGAATCGCCTCTGTCAGCGGCATCTAGTACACATACGGTGACAGTCACAAAAGGCAAAACAGGCTCCATGATTGCCATGCTATGGCATCTGCCAGGGCAATCCAGGGAAAAAAGCCGCGAAATGCTTGTCTGCCGTTGCTTTCCCAGAGGAAGGAGTGACTGACGACATTTACCCAGAACCACCCGCGACAATGATTTTTGCCCCATCAGGCACTGGGATCTCAACCCGGAAATTCCAAGGGGCGGGGGAGGCTGCGGGAACTATGGGATAGCTATGGAATAGCTACCCACAGTGCAATGCTCCAGAAGTCGATGCTAGCCTCGGACCGTGGACGCACACCACCGATTTAATGTGTTTAGTGTGGCCGCGCGCACTCGATTTTATACAATCTGTTTTACAAAACCGGTTTATGCAAATTTGGAATAGTCCCGTAGTGTAGACGTACCCATAGACTCATAGATTCTAAGGCCAGAAGGGACCATTATGATCATCTACTCTGACCTCCTGTATAACACAGGCCACAGAACTTACCCCAAATAATTCCTAGAGCATAGCTTTGTGAAAAACATCCAATCTTGATTTAAAAAATGGTCAGTGATGGAGAATCCACCACAGCCCTTGGTAAATTGTTCCAATGGCTAATTACTCTCACTGTTTAAAAAAAAATCACACCTTATTTCCAGTCTGAATTTATCTAGTTTCAGCTTCCAGTAAAACCTTTGTGTTATTATGTTATATGTGTCTCTGTTACATGGAAAAGCTCATTATTAAATATTTGTTCCCCACCTAGATACCTGTAGCCTACAATCAAATCACCTCAATTTTCTCTATGTTAAACTGAAAAGACTGCGCTTTTTGAGTCTACCACTATAAGACATGTTTTCTAATCCTTTAATCATTCTTGTGGCACTTCTCTGAACCCTCTTCAGTTTACCAACATCCTTCTTGAATGGTTGGAATCAGAACTGGATACCATGTTCCAGCAGTGGTGCCAAATACAGATCAGTTAGCCAGTTTTTAATTCATTTACTTTGTGATATATTAATTTTATATTGCTTTTGTTTTTTAATCAAAATATCGCATGGCACCAAGTCAAATGCCTTTCAGAAGTCTAAGTATTACAGTAACACTATTCCCTTTACCAACCAAATTTGTAATCTCATAAAAATATCTAGTGTGACAGGATCTATTTTCCATAAACCCATGTTGGTTTGCATTAATTACTTTACTCTCCCTCAGTTCTTTATTACTCTCTATTGTGTTAGGGCTTTAGGGCTGTTCTTTTTGTTCTCATGTTGTACCAACTTTGGACAGCCATAATCCTCAACAATTCTTTAGCAGAAAGAGAAGCAGGAGAGGAAAGTGAATCTGATCAAAGGCTCTTAATCAGATCAAATTTACTGAATGGGCTGAAAGTTGTTCCAACACTATTTAGCATTAGGCCATACTCTAGAAGCAGTGCAAATCTCCACATATTTTTAGGGGAAGTATGAGAAGGGCTGAGGATGCTGCCTGTTTTTTCCAACCCTTCTCCCTGTGATTGGATCTTCCCAGTCACTCTATTTCCCCTCACTCTTTCAATCTTCCTCAGATTTAAATAACAAAGTGTTTGCTTTATTGCCAACACTTCCAGGCCTTGTAGTTTGATCACTAACAGAGCACCAATGGCAAGATAGTCACATTCATGGATACACATTTCTAGGATGGACTCTGTCTAGAGTCACTTGCTGTTGCTGTTCTACAACCATCTTTCTCAGAGGGGTAGCCATGTTAGTCTGGTTCTGTAGAAGCAGCAAAGAATCCTGTGGCACCTTATAGACTAACAGACGTTTTGCAGCATGAGCTTTCGTGGGTGAATACCCACTTCTTCAGATGCAAGTGCTTGCATCCGAAGAAGTGGGTATTCACCCACGAAAGCTCATGCTGCAAAACGTCTGTTAGTCTATAAGGTGCCACAGGATTCTTTGCTGAACCATCTTTCTGTGCTCCTTTACTGCAAAGCCAGAGAGTGGTGGTATTTTAAGCAAATAAAATATTTAATCCATTCATATTTTAAAGTTACACCAATTTATTAAAGAGGCATAATCTTTTAACATTACAAATCCCCCAATCATAACAGATGACTGCCAGACTGGGCAGCTATCTTGGATTAGCCTGAAAGCAAGTCAGATAGAAAGGAGAGAGAGAGAGAGAGAGACTCTCTGAATTTGCATATTAGAAAGTGAAAAGATAGCTAATGCATGTCCCCAATGTTGAGGCAGAGAGATCAATAGAAATTATTTCTAATGTTGAAATGAAGAATGATCAGCAACCTCAGAGCTCCTGGTTACAGGAGATGATCTTGTTGTCTGAATGTTGTGCTACTGCTATGGAATTCATGCATGGAAGACAATCAATAGAATATTACTTTACATTTACTGTATATTAGAAGATTTTGTCAGCCTTTCCCACAGAGTAGATTACATCTTAATGGAGACACTGCCTCATGGATCAGCTCCTCTCTGATTCATAACATCATCTCCCAAATATGATTGCGTTACAACCTCAAGATAAATACTGCAATAGCTTATGTGGGAGAGTAAGAGTAGGAAAGTATTTAGTGATATTTTTAGTTGTCTTTTAAAATGCTTTATCAGTTGGAAGTGAAGAGAGACAGCATCACATGATCAGCCAGCTCTCCACACACCACCAGTGATCTGAGAACCTTTGGAAGTGTCTTTCCTCCAAAGATCTCAAATGGTCTAAATGCTAAGCCCCACAATCCATCCGTATAAGGTAGGTGAGAATTATTACACCCATTTCAATGGTAAGTTACTAAGTCAGGGTAAGTGACAGGCTAAGGTCACAATTGGGTGAGGATATATGTTCTGTTTCTTTAAATCTGTATCAGGAAGCCAGATGGGACTCGGGGAGAGAGACTAGGATGGTTCAAGGCTGAAACTCCACAATGAAGTAGCAGAAGAGAGAGATGCACACACAAAGTAGGTTTGGGAGTAATACTGTTTTCCCTATTTCTTTTTCAGTGTTAGAAGAAAGTAGTTCTTTATGTGGTTCTCCACTGTTCTCATCAGATGCACAACATGTCAGTTGCAAAGCCTGACACCTAAGTAACCTGCTCTAACTAACCAAGGGTAAAACGAATAGGAAAAATTCTTCCCTGATGTAATTCCATTGCATTAAATGGAGTTAACATCATAAAATTAATTTGTCCCTATTTAGTCAACTTATTTCATTTAAAGTAAAGTAGTAGAAAAGTGCCAAGAAAATAAAAGGGGAGAGAGCCTTAGAACAACTGGACAGCTCAGAAGATTGGTAAGATGAATTCAGAACTTTTTAACTTAATGTTACAGTTCATATTGGCCAGGATCAGTATTGACCAAAACACATCACAACATGATAGCTATTCAGTAGTGGTCCAGTTCTAAGTGAAATAGAAAAACATCCATATAGCCCCTACTAAATATGCTCTAGTTCAAACAGGAATTAATTCAAGGAAGTCTGATGGCCTGTATTATGCAACAAGTCTGGCTGGATGATCACATTGGTCCCTTCCAATTCTATAATCCAGAGGTGCCCAATCTACAGCCCATGGGCCATACACAGCCCACTAGAACACTTTATAAGGTCCGCAGTCTGCTTCAAAACAACACACTAACTGCCAATTCATTAGCATTTTGTCATCATGTTGTCATCAAGGTTTTAGTCTTGTGGCAAATTGCCGGTACTGTTATGCTGGGTCTCGCGCTTTCTCTTCTTTGGGGAAGGTTCAGGACGCCATTGCTTGCCTCTGAACCAGTATTTTTAATTACCCCACTAGTGTCCTTGAGGAGTGGAGTGGAGAGGGAGGGAGGGACCTGGGCCCACCCTCTTCTCCAGGTCCCAACCCAAGGGCCCTGAGGTTAGTGGTGAATCACTTGTACTGGTGGTTCCTTCCCCTGGGTTACTTCCCTCTCCTGCCCTTCAGCTTGTGGAGGGGCTTCTTGCCTTGCTTCTGCACAAGCCAGGTGCCCCTTACCTAGTGTTTTTGGACTTCTCAGCCCACCGCAGCACTCTTCCAAACTTTCCTTTTGTCTCTCTTCAAAACTGTTCTCTGCTTCAACTCCTTCAAACCGCTCTCTGCTCCAACCAAACCTTCCTGCTCCAACAACCCACACTGTCTGACCTGAAGCAGGGGGTTTATATCATGTGACTCACTGCTGGTACTCTAATTGGCTTCAGGTGCTCTAATTGGCTTCAGGTGCTCTAGTTAATCTATAGCAAACCTTCCACCCCTTGCAGGGAATAAGGCTCCCTGCTAACACTCTCCTGCTGCCCTCTGGCCATGCTGTATCACAGTCTATACAAGTGTGTAAATAGGCACTACTATACATAGAAACAACCTATCTACATACATATGAAACAAGCTGAACTTAAAATATAAATCAGTACAGGTGACTTTACATATTATTAAAATATGTAGAATCTGTTTGGCCCACACAAGGTTGTGCTTAGGTTTATGTAGTCCTCCTGTGTAATAAGGTTGGGCACCACTGTTATAATCTATAATCTACATCAAACAGCCATTCCAAAAATCCACACGAATTGGTACTCCTGTCAACACAGCCACAGCAGTGAAGCCAAGAATTAGCCAAACTATGTGAACAATCCTCTTACCTGTAAAGATGGTCCTTTCGGGTTGGTGCTGAAGCACATTGACAAGGGAAGCTCATCCCGCCATTACCCATGCTATTGCCCATTCTGTGGCTTCTTTGGCCAGAGAATTCTGGTTTCCAGGGTTTTCAGTCCAGGACCTTTCATAATCATTGTACTGTCTATAAAAAAGGAAAAATGGGAACAAATTCAGAAGAAAAATCAACACAATTTTAGGGGAAAAAAAGCTCAATTATATGGGACTCTAGATGGTAGAAGGCACCAGCATAAACAGTGGTTGCACTGGGAAAACCATGAAAATATGGCAAATGTAACTGATGTTCCAAAAGTAACTAGATTTACAAGGCCTAAGTTATATCTACTTTGGCAAACTAGGAGTCACTTGTACTTCTTTGAATGGATCCTCAGAAATACAATCAGTTCTAAGATTCCAGTGAAAACATTTCCCCCTCCTAGAAGTCACCAACAAAGCAACAAGAAGCTACAATGTGGTTTGTTTCATATCTGCTTCATGTGAGATTGCAGAGTCTCTAAAACAATGAACTGCTACTGCCTTGGTTCTGGAGAGAAAGTGGTTATGAGTGTCCCAGCCTTTCTAAAAAATGGGGCATTGACACAGAACAAAATATTTCAATGAGATGCGAACATGAAGAATCTCATGCACTATGGAAGGAATCTAATTGATATAAAGATGCTAGTATACAAGGGAGAGGTGAAAAGTGTTATGTACAAAAATAATATCCTCAACTCCTAAAGTATTTGCTTCTCCAAATATTTAATGTGTATAGCTGTGTATCATTGTTTAAAAACCAATAAAGGCAAATAGGGCCCAATTCTGCTCATAATTACAGCACGGTAAATCCTGGACAGCAATGAAATTACACTGGTGTAGGATCAGAATCAAGCCCCAAATATAGAAAAAAAAGATAACATTTATAACTTTAAATCTGCTACCAAGAGAGAATGATTAAATTAAAGATTTCTATTACAATGATCAAAATAACATGTTTTCCTAGGTAACATCGGTTGTAGTCAAATTCAATGCAATATTATCTGTAATTACATCTACAAAAGATTCATTCAGGCACTTGTGCAACTGACTGCTGAGCTGTGCGCACATTGAACTGGTATTTTTGTACAGTACCAGGTCATTTGTGGCTTGGGAAGGTTTGGGAAGGTTCATCCAAAGGTCACTGAGTCCAGGTAATATGAGCAAGAGAGGATATAATTTTTTTAGAAGTATGGGAAGGAAGCAGATTAGCCCACATTTAAAACCCTTGCTAAACAAAGAAGTCTTTGAAAATTTAAGTTTGTTTATTAGAAGTACCACAAATTTAAAACTAAATTGCACTCCAGATATGAAAGCATAAATTTGATTGAATTCCTAAAGGCATTTTAGTCTATGCTACCTAATTCCACATCTTTCATATAATTCAACTAATCAGCCACCAGATGTGGCTTCATTTAGAAATGTTTATTGAAAAAATAAGTGGTTGACACAGAACGAATAGAATGGCCCACATTAGGGAAATGAAATTTCTTAGTTAATATTGTTTTAACATAATTTATGGCATATTTGCTAGTGTTAAGACCAAAGGGCCCAAATCTCCCCTTGGATATACAAGTGTTACTCCCATTGACTTCATTGGGAGCTGTGCCTGTGTATCTGAAGGCTGAGCTTTGTTATAAGGAACTGATTCTGTGCCAGTAATTGTAGTCTGAGTCTAATTCTGAAATTAAAAGAAAAGAAGCTCAACCAGATGAGAAAAGTAATTTAAAAAACTTGAACATCAGGTAAGGATATTTTTCTTTTCATTATGATCTAGAGAGAATGAGACTGAAGTTAAAACCTTGTTTATTTCTACAGTACTGTAAAATAAACGGACCCTTTCTTTGTCATTTGTAAATGATCAGCAAGCTAGCAAGTTCACCAAGTTTCAGCTCCAAAGATTACTATCCCCAGCCAACACAATTACATTCCAAACACACATTAAAGCATTTTGGGGGATGCATATCCCAGCAGTAGATGGTGGTGCTTTTAGTCAGCTGACTGGGGCCAGAGAATAAAGACTAGTCTTTCAGTTGCTTATCTATCATGATCACATAAAAGGCAAAGATGAAAGAAAAAATGCTGAGGTCTTGTCTACATCTAAAACTTAGGATGACCTAGCTATATCTCTCAGGGATGTGCAAAATTTTGTACCGTGAACACTGTTGTTAGGTTGGTTATGTTGACAGAAGGAATATTCCATCGATTTAGCTACTGTCTTTTGGAGAGTTAGATTACCTACATCAATAAAAAAAATCCTTCCCGTTGATATCGGCAGCATCTATGCTGCAGCCCTACCGTGGCACAACTACAGCTCCGTAGCTGTGGTGCTGTAGCAGAGCTATTGTGTATACATACATACAACAATTAGGTAGAAAGGCAAGCATCACTTTTTCCAAGGGTAGAGAAAGGAGGGATAGACCAGGGTTTCTCAAACAGAGGTCACCGCTTGTGTAGGGAAAGCTCCTGGCAGGCTGGGCCGGTGTGTTTACCTGCCCCATCTGCAGGTCTGGCTGATTGCAGCTCCCACTAGCGGTGGATCGCTGCTCTGGGCCAATGGGAGCTTCTGGAAGTGGTGTGGGCCGAGGGACTTTCTGGCTGCTGCTTCCAGCAGCTCCCATTGGCCTGGAGCAGCAATCCGCGGCCAGTGGGAGCCGCAATCGGCCAGACCTGCAGACAGGGCAGGTAAACACCAGCCCGGCCCGCCAGGGGCTTTCCCTACACAAGTGGTGACTCCTGTTTGAGAAACCCTAGGATAGAGGCAAAAGCTAAGGAAGTCCAGAGGGTTATATTCGAGAATCTTTTTTTAAAAATGGTAAATATTGAGAGTTTAAATTATTCCTAATCATCAAGTTGTGCACACTGATTTACCTATGTAATCATATGATTGTATTGCGGTTCCTCTAGTTCTTTCACCTGTTTATTTCACTCACTTATTGAGTCTGGCCTCTAATTGGAGAGTAGAAGCTATATTGATGTGTTTGCACAGTGCTTAACAAAATGGGGCCTTGATCTGCTTTGGGGCCTTTAGGAGTGACTGCAACAAATGGCAACAATATAGTAATTGATATTGCCTCCACCTTTGTGCCCGCTTAGCCAAGTACCTTGTCAGAGAGAATGAGACAAAAGCTGTTTTTTCCACTTATTCTTCTCTTGACACATCTTTAGTGACTTTGTCAGTGATATCGCTCTTGAAACAGACAGCTGTGAAAAACTATGTATGTGTTACTAGTATTTCTTTTCAGTTTGTAATATTTACAACATATTATATTCAGTGAGTTTGCCAATCTTCAGATGAACAACTGTTTTATTGTATAACCTTAAAAACTAAAGTTGATTTATTCTAGACTAAAATAATCACACAGAGCCAAAATTCCAAACTGTTTTACTCTAGGTACTACACCGCACAGTGCTATTGAAGTTAGTGGGCTGTAGGTGAGTACAGAAAGTGTCTCTGAATTTCCATTTGAATAAAGAAAGTGCTGTGATTAATAGTACTCACCTAGGATTTGCAGGACTTTATTATTGCTTATACAGTGCTGTGTGCATAACACTTTATAGACAATTGGCCACTGCCCTAAGAAATCTGCAATCTAGGGCCCTGATTCTGCAATTGGATCCATGTTGCTGCACCCTTGAAGTCAACAGCAGCTCTCTGTGGATGTAAGGGTCCAGTAGAGCAGGTCTGACTGCAGGTTTAGTACCTACATTAAAGTAAACACTGTAGAAACAAGGAGAAAGTCCCTTCCCAAGGATCTTTCATTCTAGTACCAGACACAGAAGAGACAAATTCATCTTGTGAGTATGCAGGTGCAATTCTACCTCAAGCTCAGATAAAAGGATTGATTTATGAAGAAAGACTAAAAGAGCTAAATTTGTTCTACTCTATATACCTATACAAAGCAATGACCAAGAGTTGGGAAATGAAAAGCGGGAAAAGACACGATAAAAGTCTACTAATATTTAAAAAATGTAAACACAAAGGAGAGAGTAGTAGTATTAAGAGTGATATGAAGGCAGCTTGCATATAAGTAATGGGATGAAATTAAAAATAAGAAAATTTAAGATGAGGCTACTTCTTGAGAGCAAGATATATAAATTGTAGAAGTTTATCTCAAGGGAACTGTTAGGACTCCCCTTGCTTGAGATATTTAAGGCTACACTATGTACTCAAAAATACATTTTAGATGACAGCTCTTCACTGGCAGAGCACAGACCACGGGTTATCAAACCTTTTCATAGTGTGGTTCACATTTCAACAGACAGATAGGGATAGCTTCATGGACACCCATAAGGTCACCTCACAAATTGCTTATATGGAAAAATTATATTAGAAAAGTAATGCACCTTTATCTGTCATAGGGTGACCAGATGACAAACATGAAATATCGGGACGCGGGGGGGGCAAAAAAAAAAAAAAGCCAGAGCGCCCCCCGCCACCAGGCGGCAGTGGCACAGCCCCGTCTCCACCCAACTCTCAGCTCTGACCCCCAATACACTCCCAGCTCCCCCATCCCCTCGCTCCTGGGCCCCGAGCTGTGCAGCCGAGCCACGCTCCGGACCCCTCTTGCAGCTCCCGGCCCAGCCGCTCCCGGGCTTCATTGCACCAGCCCCACAGCAGAGGCTGCTCCACTCTGCCCCACCCGGGACACTCACCCTGGGCAGCCCCGCTCCGGCTGCAGGGAACTCGGGGACCCCCGCCCCCCGGGCAGGGGGCGAACCAGGCAGCCGGGCCCGGCCCCTCCTGGCAGGAGCGTGTCTGCCCCACACGTGTCTCCGCCCCCCACCCAGGCCCTGCCTGCTCTGCGCTGCCCTGCAGGCTGCAGGGCTGGAGCAGCCTCCGTGCTGCGCTCCCAGCCCCGGCCATGGCCTGTGTGCAAACCTGGGAGGGAGGAGGAATGCCGCATGCTTGGGGAAGAGGTGGGGCCAGGGCGGGGAGTTGGGGAGGGATCCAATGGGGCAGTGAGGGGCGGGGTTGGGGCAGGTCCAGGGCAGGGATTTGGGGAGGGGTCCAATGGGGGAAGGAGGGGGATGGTCGGGGGAAGTGGGCGGTGAAAGCCCCTCCGGGCTCCGTCTATGCACCGGAGCGGAGGGCAAAATTGCTTGTTTGTCCCGTGTCCCGACCGAACATCGGTCGGGACGCGGGACAAACAAGCAAATATCGGGACAGTCCCGATAAAATCGGGACGTCTGGTCACCCTAGAGGAAGATGCAGTCCTAAAACCAACCTAAGAAGCTGTTTTTAGAACAAGCTACTGGTTGTGGTGAAGTGAATAAACTACTGTAAATCCATTCTACTGTTTGCTAAAGCCTCAATTTCTGTCAGGTACTAACAGCATCGTCTGAGCCCATCTATAAGGCCAAATAGTGTTTTAATTATATTGGGAATTAATGTGAAACCAGCTCCTCCACCACAGCAACTTCTTTTGTAATATAGCCTGGTCCACATTTGGAACAGTTTAACCACGTCTCCCCGAATGTGGTGGGGTTGGGTTTTGTTTTAGGCGAACAGTCGAACGTAGTGGCACACTGCTAAAAAGTTAGCCTTCAAGAAAATTCACTAGCACAATTTTCAGGGGAAAAAAAATCCCTGTCCACACTGACTGACACCCTGCTAGTTACACCCATATCAACAAGCATGGTTTAGTGTGGTTCTGATCCCTGTACGTAGGATACAAGCAAACCTATGCATGGGCGGCAGGTTATATATGTGTGCGGTGCCCGGGCTCCAGGAATATTCAGGGCCGGGTGCCCTGCTCCAGCAATATTTGGAGCTGGGTCTCTCCCCCGGCCCTGTCTGGATCGGGCCCCAGCCCCCGCAGGTCTCCCCCTGCCCTGCGTGTCCCCCCCCCCCCCCCCCCCCCCCCCCCGCCTGCGTCCCTGCCTGACAGAAAGCAGCACGAGCCTCTCCCCTGCCTGCTCTGTGCTGCGGGAGATCTGCTCCTGGCAGAACTGCTGTCTGCTGCCGCAGGGTCCTAGCGCCTGCCCGCCAAAAATGGCAAGGCAGGCTGCCCTTACTCTGCCCTTCCGCCCTCACCCTGAGCCTCCCCAATGCCCCAAACCCTCAGCCCCAGCCAGAGCCCTCATCCCCCCACACCCCAACCCTCTGCCCCAGCCCTGAGCCCACCCGCAGTATGAACCCCTCATCCTCAGCCCCAGCCAGAACCCTCATCCTGCTGCACCCCAACCCTCTGCCCCAGCCCTGAGCCCCCCCCATCATGAATCCCTCATTCTCAGCCCCAACCCTCATCCCTCTGCACCCTAATCCTCAGCCCCAGCCCTGAGTCCCCCCACATCATGAGCCCCACAGCCCTCACCCCACACCCCAAACCTCTGCCCTAGTCCTGAGCCCCCTCCTGCATCATGAACCCCTCACCCCCAAGCCCCAGCCAGAGCCCTCAACCCCCTGCACCCTGATCCTCTGCCCCAGCCCTGACCCTCCCACAGCATGAACCCCTCATCCTCAGCCCCACAGCCCTCACCCTGGACTCCCTCCTATCCCCAAACTCCCTCGCAGAGCGTGCACCACCTCCCCTTTCCCACACACCCCTTCCCACTCCCAAACTCCCTCCCAGAGCCTGCACCCCTCACCCCTGCCTACACCCCCACCCCCAGCCCAGAGCCTGCACCCAAACTCCGTCCCAAAGCCTGCACCCCTCACCCCCTCCTGCACACCCACGCCCTGCCCCAGCCCGGAGCCTGCACCCAGCACCCAAACTCCCTCCCAGAGCCTGCACCCCTCCCCCCTTCCTACACCCCCAGCCCAGAGCCTGCACCCCGATCCCCAGCCCAGGACCTGCACCCCATACCTCCCCCCAAAACCCCGCCCAGAGCCTTAGGCAGGTGGGGGCAGAGTTTGGGGGGGCGGGTTCTGGGCACCACCAAAATTTCTACAAACTTGCCACCCATGGGTAGGAGGGGGAGCTCATCCAGCAGCTGATAACGCAACGCTCCGCCCCGCCCCCCCCCCCCGATCTGCGCATGCCCAGAGCCGGGAACCGCAACCTGAACTACATCTCCCAGCCTGCCCCGGGGCGCTCCCGCCCTCTCCAGCCCAGGTAAGGGAGCGGTCAGCATGTAAAACTGCGCATGCTCCGTACGAGCCCTGCTGGGGGTAGGAGCAGGGGCGGCTCTAGGCACCAGCAAAACAAGCTGGTGCCTAGGGCGGCAAAATCTAGGGGGCGGCAAAAGGCTGGGGCCCCAGCTCATCCGAGGAGCGGCCCGTCCCCTGCAGCGGCGGTGGGGGGGGCGGCAGTCATGCCTGCGGGAGGTCCACCGGAGCCCCGGGACGACTGGACCTGCCGCAGGCATGACTGCAGAGGGGGCGCTCGTCCCGCGGCTCGGCTGGACCTCCCGCAGGCATGACTGCGGCAGCTCAAGCGGAGTCGCCGGACCCGCGAACCGTCCGCAGCCGCGGGAGGTCCAGCCGAGCCACGCGGGACCAGCGGTCCCTCTGCAGTCATGCCCGCGGGAGGTCCGCTGCTCCCGCGGCTCCGGGGCGCCTCCCGCGCATGACTGCTTGGGGCGGCCAAAAACGTAGAGCCGCCCCTGGGTAGGAGAATAAAGTTGCCGCTGCCGCCTCTGTGTGAACCGGTGAGTGAGAGACCCCCGGAGGGCGGGCGGGAAAGTGACTCTGCCCCGGGGAACCTGGGAGAAGCCTCGGAGCTGCCTCGGCCCCAGGGGAGCTGCAGCAGGATCCGCCCCGGCACCGCTGGGATGGGGGGGGAGGTCAGAGCGCTGTGGGGGGAGGGGGGTGTCAGGCAGGGAGGGGAGAAGCCGGAGTTGGGGAGGGGGGGTTTGAACTGTCTCTGGGCAGCCAGGAAATTCCCGGGGGGGGGAGTTAATTGGATCCTGTCCCTGTTTGTGCCTCTCGCCCCCAATACAAATTCTCTCCGGTTCTGCCCCTTTTCTCTCTCAGTGTCTCACACGTGGCTATAAGATCTGGGGAGATTCCCCCCCTCCCCCTCCAATGATCCGCTCTCTCGGCTCCCCTGATTTTCCCCGGTCTCTCCATAATCCTGATTTTCCACCTTCAGTTGCATAGTTTGTGACACGTTTTCTCTGCAGATCTCAAAGACTGATACAAAATACCCTAAACACTTGCCCCACTTGGCAAAGAAAATCTCAGCTTTACACCTTTTCTCAGCTTCTTGAACACGGATATAAAATGTTTGCAACTGGTGCCTATTTCCTCTCTATTCATTTAACAAATATGAGCTAAAATCTGAGTGTTTCACATCAATATCAACAACAGATATAAAATTCCTCTGATTTTCCACTTTCTTCTCTCTAAATTGCAAAAATGGATCCAAAATGGCTCAGATTTCCAGCCTTTGTGATGGAGCATTGTGGTGGGGGAGGTGTTTGGGTGGCTGGACAGGGGCTACTCTAGTCAGGTTGGTGCATTCTGGAGATTTGGGGTTTGGGGGGTAGTTCTGATGTGCCCAGCCCTGAGGCTGTGGGTCCTGGAGGTGGGTATTGCTGGGGGTCTGTTGGTTGCAGAACAGCAAAGGTGGGTGTCTCTTGGGGAGGCGGGGTAAGGGGTTACAGGGAGCCTGATGCTGTGCCAGGGGCTCTGTCTGGGCTTCCCCCACTGGCTCCTGGGATCGTTGCCATGCTCAGGCCCCTTGGCCGCCCCGTACCCGGGACCTGCAGATACAGCGACGCGAAGGCGGCGGCGTAGACGGTGGCCAGGTCGCCCAGGAGCAGCTGCCGGGCCACGTGCGGCGGCTCCCCCATGGCGCGCGGCGGCGGCGGGAACAGGACTCCGCCTCCGCGCACCCGACACGTCCCCGGCCTGCACGCTCCCAAGTACCCGCCCCAGCGCTGGGGAGACACGCCCCCTCCGTGGCGTCACCGCGCTCGCCTCACGCGCTGACTGACTTCACCGCTCTGAGCGGGAAAAACAAAATGGTGGCCGGGCTCGGGGGCGGAGCGGAGCTGTTCCCCCCCTCCCCCCCCGTGCTGCGGGGTGAGTGTGGTGCGGTCCTGGTGCAACACCCCCCCCAGCCCCGTCCCGTGGTACGGTCCGGACACCCCAATGCCTCACCCCCCCTCCCGGTATGGTACTGCCCGGGAACCGGGGCGGGGGGTTCTGTCAGGGCGGGACGTGTTCCGGGAGGTCCCGTCACATAACCGAATCTTTCCTTGCTGGACTCCGGGCCAGTCCTGGAGGGTCGGTAACCCTGCGGGGTTCTGTGGGGATGGAGGGGCGCTGGGGGGCGGGGGCTAGAGCTGAGGGGCTGCACAAAGCTGTGTGGTGCTGGGGGGTGCTGTGGGAATGGGGGGCACAGAGCTGTGGAGGGCAGAGCTGGGGTGTGGGGATGGGGCAGAGCTGAGATGGGTGCTGTGGGGATGGGAGGCCAGAGCTTGGGGGGTGTTTGGGGGACAGGGGGCCAGAGTGTGTGTGTGGGGGTGATGCTGTGGGGAAAACCCCAGTCTGGTATCAGGGTCTTCCCCAAGATACACAAACCATCCTGAGTCTCATGTATCCCTGGAAAGACCCTGGTTCCTTTTATCCTTGTCCCCTTTTGCACCTGCGTATCATGATCGGACTGCGTCCTAGGGCAGTGGTTCTCAACCGTTCCAGACTACTGTACCCCTTTCAGGAGTCTGTTCTGCTTTGCATACCCCAAGCTTTACTTCACTTCAAAACTTACAAAATCAGACTCAAAATACAGACGTGTCACAGCACACTAGTACTGAAAAATTGCTGACTTTCTCATTTGTACCATATCATTATAAAATAAATTGGAATAGATGTATATTATACTTGCATTTCAATGTATATAGAGCAGTAGAAACAAGACATTGTGTGACATTTTTGTTGGTACTGACTTCGCTAGTGCTTTTTATGTAGCCTGTTGTAAAACTAGGCAAATCTCTAGATGAGTTGATGTACTCCCTGGAAGACCTCTGTGTACCCCCAGAGGTACATGTACCCCTGGTTGAGAACCACTGATCTAGGGTCTGACCCCTCCCTGAGCCCTTATCACTCCACCTTGTCACATTCCTTGCCCCCCCTTCCATCTTTGCTCCTGGGTCTGACCCCTTCTGATGGAGTAGAGACTGTCTGTGTGGGGGATGGGAGAGCCGGGGAGGAATCCTATTCAATTTATTCATAAATGATCTGGAGGAAGGGGTAAACAGTGAGGTGGCAAAGTTTGCAGATGATACTAAACTACTCAAGATAGTTAAGACCAAAGCAGATTGTGAAGAACTTCAAAAAGATCTCACAAAACTAAGTGATTGGGCAACAAAATGGCAAATGAAATTTAATGTGGATAAATGTAAAGTAATGCACATTGGAAAAAATAACCCCAACTATACATACAACATGATGGGGGCTAATTTAGCTACAACGAGTCAGGAAAAAGATCTTGGAGTTATCGTGGATAGTTCTCTGAAGATGTCCATGCAGTGTGCAGAGGCGGTCAAAAAAGCAAACAGGATGTTAGGAATCATTAAAAGGAGGATAGAGAATAAGACTGAGAATATATTATTGCCCTTATATAAATCCATGGTACGCCCACATCTCGAATACTGTGTACAGATGTGGTCTCCTCACCTCAAAAAAGATATTCTAGCACTAGAAAAGGTTCAGAAAAGAGCAACTAAAATGATTAGGGGTTTAGAGAGGGTCCCATATGAGGAAAGATTAAAGAGGCTAGGACTCTTCAGTTTGGAAAAGAGAAGACTAAGGGGGGACATGATAGAGGTATATAAAATCATGAGTGATGTTGAGAAAGTGGATAAGGAAAAGTTATTTACTTATTCCCATAATACAAGAACTAGGGGTCACCAAATGAAATTAATAGGCAGCAGGTTTAAAACAAATAAAAGGAAGTTCTTCTTCACGCAGCGCACAGTCAACTTGTGGAACTCCTTACCTGAGGAGGTTGTGAAGGCTAGGACTATAACAATGTTTAAAAGGGGACTGGATAAATTCATGGTGGCTAAGTCCATAAATGGCTATTAGCCAGGATGGGTAAGAATGGTGTCCCTAGCCTCTGTTCGTCAGAGGATGGAGATGAATGGCAGGAGAGAGATCACTTGATCATTGCCTGTTAGGTTCACTCCCTCAGGGGCACCTGGCATTGGCCACTGTCGGTAGACAGATACTGGGCTAGATGGACCTTTGGTCTGACCCGGTACGGCCTTTCTTATGTTCTTATGACTTTAGGTGAGGGACAATACCTGAGCTAGGCAGGGGGGAGGGGAGGTCAGGTCAACACCTTTGCCCGGGAAGCTAGACAAAGGCAGAGAGCCGAGTGGAGAGGGGTGGGTCAGTTTTCGGTTGGGGGCTTGGGGGGTGCAGTGCAGGGAATCCCAAGCTGGGAACTAAGCTCCCTGCACCCCCAGAAGGACCAGATTGAGAGGTCCTGGCTCTGCCCACAAGGTCTGCTGTAGCCTGTGTTCCTGTTGTCCAATAAACCTGTTTTAGTGGCTGGCTGAGAGTCACTGAGAGTCCCAGGAAGAGGGGTGCAGAGTCGGACTCCCCCACACTCCGTGACACCCCTCAATCCCTCTCTGACAGCTAGATGGATACTGCAGTCCTGTATGACACCGGCTAAAAAACGGGGAGGCGAGGGACTATCCACGGCCCGGGCAGGATAGGAGAGGCACATGGGATGGGATGGCTTTGAGGAGAACATTCAGGTGTGGAGTGAATGTCAGCTTTTTCTTCCTGTAATGTAAGAAGTTCCTGTGTGATGCCCAAATTCAGAGTAGTCGGGCCATGAGTGAGCCTGCACCTGTGTAAAAACAACGAGGAGTCATGGCACCTAGAGACTAACACATTTATTTGAGCATAAGCTTTTGTGGGCTATAACCCACTTCATCAGATGCATGGAGTGAAAAATACAGTAGGCAGGTGTACATACACAGCACATGAAAAGATGGGAGTTGCCTTACCAAGTGAGGGGGTCAGTGCTAACGAGGCCAGTTCAATCAGGGTGGATGTGGCCCATTCCCTACAGTTGACAAGAAGGTGTGAGTATCAACAGAGGGAAAATTACGTTTTGTACCAGACTGGGTCCTTAGACCCAGGAGTCGGGTCACATGTGTGCTTAACTGTTTGCAGAATTGGAGCTCAGGTTTGCAGATTAACCAGCCCAACAAGGCCATAATTCCGACTAGGTGCTGCTAATGTATAAATAATAAAATCAGTAATTTATGCTACATGCTTCACTTTTTTTCACTGGGATTTCTAGTCAGTTTCATGGTCAGGTTTGTTTGTTTACAGACATTTGTGTAGGTCTAAAATATAAATATTTTTATTTGTAGGTTCTCAGACACTAGCTTACTCTTACCCTGTGTTGTGACAACACAGGGGAATGTTTATGTCAAAGCAAAGCCATTTTTTGTTTGAATTACAACATTTTGATTGGCCTCAGGTTTTACAAAAGCTGATATTTTATAAAAACAAAATTGGAGCCAGCTTTGAGCTGACTGCATCCCATTAAATGACTGCAGGCCACAAATGACAGCGTTGTCAGAAAACAGATGGACCTGTGTCCTCCTTCTGTCCCTTACTGACTGTAGGCTTGTCTGCCTGGCTCCTGGATGAAATGTAACTTCTTGCACTTCTAGGGATCTGTTACAATGGAGAATGTGGAGTCCCGCTTCCTGCACCTTCTGCAGCCCATCCGAGATCTCACAAAGAACTGGGAGGTGGATGTGGCAGCCCAGCTGGGGGAGTATCTGGAGGAGGTAAGGTAATCTTTCCATCCACGAAGACCAGGGTAGCGGGGAGGAGTGTCAGCATCCAAGTGCCACAGTGTGTCCATGCAGCTGGAATTCCTAGCATGTGGCGGTCGTTTCGATCCCTAATGTTCCTGTCCCTTAGGCCAGCCCTGCCACGTTGTCACTGGCTTTAAACTCTAAATATCAAGTTCTGGACCTCAGACCTTTTCCTTTTGCTCCCTGCCCTCCCTGTGAAGTGCTCCTGGATCCACAGGAGCTTTAGAAAAGATGCTCTGCACAGCACAGACCTGTTCCTTGGAGAACCATTGCCACCTGTGGAAGAGCTGCAGCCCCAAAGATTACAAGAGAATGCGGTGGGAAAAGTCTTGCATCCAACCCAGTCTGTAAAATCAGCTTGTGTCTTCCCGTGTGCGTGTTCTGCAGCTGGACCAGATCTGCATTTCCTTCGACGGCGGCAAAACCACCATGAACTTCATAGAGGCGGCTCTGCTGATCCAGGGTTCTGCCTGCATCTACAGCAAGAAGGTGGGGAAGCTGAGGGGAACTGCTGTGCTCACTCCTGCTGCCCCTGCAAGGCCGGGAGGAGAGCTTCTGTGGGGTTTGCCAGCTGCGGGCTTGGGCAGTGGGTGCTTTGGGGAGTTTTGCTTGACTCTGAAAGGGTTAAGCCAGCTGCACAGGTGCTGATGTATTAAATGTAGCCCTGAAACGGTAGACATCACCCAGCCCCCACTGTGGCTGCTCCCGTCTCTGTCTGTATATGGACATGCAGCCTGCAGAAGCTACAAGTCTCGCCACATAGTACTTTGTTCCTCAGGCAAAATGCTCCCCAATGCTGGAGTTCAGGCTGAAAGTGCCAAGACCTGGTGAGAACACTGAAGTGATCAAGGGGCCTCTTCAGGAACCCCTGTTTACCCTAGACCCAAACTGAGGCAGCCTCCCTGAGATCCTTGCCTCCCAGCCTCTAACCTTCTGGCCTTGTTTTGGCAGGTGGAATATCTCTACTCTCTTGTTTACCAGGCCCTCGACTTCATCTCCAACAAAAAGTAAGTCAAGATTTTCCTTCTCCGTGAGGTTGCCTCTTGCAAAGTCTGTCTGGGCTTAGTACGGGGGGGCTCCCACCATGACTTCCCCAGCCCAGCTCAGCAGGCTCATGCATCTCGTTCTGACCGGCAGCTCCTGTCCTTTTTATCACTGTCACGCTTCTTTGCCCCTCCCTAGTCTCTTCCAAGCAAGGGTCTTGTAGCATTTTGGAAACACTAACTAATCCTTCCAACACCCTTTCCTTAGATATAGGTAAATTATCCTACATATGTGGGGGGCAGGGATAGCTCAGTGGCTTGAGCATTGGCCTGCTAAGCCCAGGTTTGTGAGTTCAATCCTTGAGGGGGCCACTTAGGGGAAAAATCAGTACTTGGTCCTGCTAGTGAAGACATAAGGCTGGACTCAGGGACCTTTCAGGGTCCCTTCCAGTTCTATGAGATCGGTATAGCCCCCTTTTGCAGGTGGGAAGTGAGGTGACTTACCCAAGTCTACAGAGGAAGTCCCCCGCAGAGCGGGGAATAGCCCCAGCGTCCTGACTCCCTGCTCAGATCATAAGGAGCAAAGATCATAAGGCTCGCTCTTTATCTGGTTTTAAACTGTTGTCATCCAGGACAATCTCGGTGGTTATTTTTTGCTGGTTTTAACGCTAGGCTCCAGTCCTGCAAAAGGATCCTCCCGGGATAATGTTGAAGTCAGTGGGTCTCTGTGCAGGCACGAGGTGGGGATCCAGCTGTAGGACTGGGACCTGAGCTGGTGTGATCACAATGCAGGCCGGTGAGTGGAGGTATTAAATAGGAGGATCTAGGCAGTGTGGCTGAATAGGCCGCCGGGGGGGGGGGGGGGGTGTTTTAGTAGCAGTTTTCAAATGTAGCATGTCGCCTCTTTAGTAATTTTTCCATCCCCGTATATCCCCATTCTGACTGGCCCATGCTCAGTCCAGGTCTTCGGTTAAGCAAGGAGAGATCTGTTTAGGGTGGACAGCAGTGGCTGTTCTGAAAGAGAAATCCCCCCAGACGGGTGAAGCTCTGCCAATGGCTCTGACTTTGAACAGGCACTTGGCTCCAGCCACACAAACTGACCTCTGAAATGGAATTCCCTTTGGGCTCCTCTGCTCCTCTCAGCCAGAGGCCTGGCTCAGCAGGGGCACTTGCTAGGGCAGACGTGGGCAAACTACGGCCTGCGGGCCACATCCAGTCTGAGGGCAGGGCCGGCTCCAGACACCAGCCTACCAAGCACGTGCTTGGGGCGGCACCTTGGGACGAGGCGGCGATCTGGGTTTTTTTGGTTCGGCCGGGCGGCGCTGGGGGGGGCGGGGTGTGGGAGGCGGGGCGCCATGTTGGAGGGGCGGGGACTTCGGTGGCGCGGCGCTCCGAGGGAGCGGGGACTTGGGCGGTGCAGCGCTCGGGGGGGCGGGGCGTCGCTTGGGGGGGCGGGGACTTGGGCGGCACGACGCGACGCTCGGGGGGGGGGCGCTCTTTGTTTTCGCTTGGGGCGGCAAAAATGTTAGAGCCGGCCCTGCCTGTGGGACCATCGTGCCCGGCCCCTGAGATCCTGGCAGGGGAGCCTAGTCCCCGGCCCCTCCCCTCCCCCACAGCCACACCACCATGCTGACTGTGCTCTGGCCCGCCTCTCCCACTGGGCAGCGTGAGGCGCGCAGCCGGCTCTGGCCTGGTGTCATGGCTGCGAGCTCCTGCCGCTGGTAAGGGGGCAGGGAGTGGGGGGGTTGGGTAAGAGTGGGAGGTCTTGTGGGGGAGGAGGAGGTGGTTGGATGGGGCGGAGGTTCTGGGGGGGTGGTCAGGGGATGGGGAACAGGGAGGGTTGGGAGTGGGAGTTCCGAGGGGCCTGTCAGGGGGTGGGGATGTGGCTAGGGATCGGGAGGGCAGTCAGGGAGCAGGGGGGTTGGATAAGGGGGTGGGATCTTGGGGGGAAATCAGGGGTTGGGGAGTCCCGGGGGGTGGTGGTCAGGGGACGAGGAGCAGAGGGGGGTTGGATGGTGGTGGGAGTCCCGGGGAGGCTGTCGGGGCGGGGATGTGGATAGGGGTTGGGAGGGCAGTCAGGGAGCAGGGGGTATTTGGATGGGTTGGAGGTTCTGAGGGGGGCAGTCGGGGGTGGGAAGTGGGAGGGGGCAGATAGGGGGGCGGGGGCCAGGCTGTTTGGGGGGGCAGAGCCTTGCGCAACCCCGATGTGGCCCTCAGGCCAAAACGTTTGCCCACCCCTGTGCTAGGGCCTTGCTGATGCGGGATGGGCCAGAGCCAACAGGGCAGGGTGCTGCTGGTGTTGCAGGGAGCTGGAACTGCTAGAAATGGAGGCTGTTAAAGGTTCTCTCCAAGCTGCGGGCTGGCTGCCTCGAAGTGAAACGTGCCCTCCGCTTCCCCTTCCCCGTTCCCTGATGGAAACGGAATCGACTCAACGAGCAGGGGATTTGCTGGCCAGGCCTAAGCCCCCCTCCCCACTGCAGCCAGATCCCATTTCCTCTGAGCCACTTGCGCCCCTGCATGGGAGTGGTGGGCTCCAGCTCTGAGCCAGGCCTGCATATAGGAACCAAGTGCACGTTAGCTGGCTCCCCTCAGAAGAATAACATACTGACGTGGCTGTCTCCCCCTTGGGCTATTCAACGCTGGGCCCTTCTATAGCACTTCACAAGGACCAAAGAGGCCCCGGTAGCTTTATCTGCCGCCCACTCCTGGGCTGGAGGGGACCTGTTACATCCCTGTGTCTGTTGTCAGAGTAGCTGGGCAACCCCCAGCACACCCACCAGTGACTCAGACATCCCCGGCTCTGCCCCAGGAAACTGCCCAGCTGACAATAATGGTTTTAGAAAACTCCAGTGCCCTCTTGTGTTTTTTCCCTCCCTGACCCAGGCGGGACAAACAGCCTACGTCCATGGGGGAGGACGGCACCGACACTGACGTGAGCGCTGGGCCCAGGACGGAGGAGGAAGAGGTAAGACAGCAGGTGTGGTGTGCGTCCTCCTGTGTGCAGTCCCTCTGTGTGCCAGCAGGAGGAGTGCGGGCAGTATCCCAGCAGCCTCTGCCTGGCGTGTGCTAGGCACCGGGCTGGTAGGTTAAATGGTGGTGGGTGACCTGAGTAGCAGTAGTCCCGTACCTCCCTATGGATGCCTGGCTAGAAGAACCTCTAGGCCACCCATTGCAGTGTTTTCTCCCTCCCCAGGTGCCCTGCCCATGGCACTGAGTGAGCCAAGTGGAGCAAGTTCTGTCAGAACCGCCGTGGGACCAACAGTTGGTGCAGGTCTTCTTTTGTCTGTGGTGCCTGGACTACCCGATAGAGTAAGTCATGGTGGATTTCAAATCGGGGTCCTTGCTGCCGGCATAGGGGCAAGCCTTCCTCCCCAGGGGATCCTGTCTCCTGCTCCCAGGCCCGACTGAGGGTGGTATCCCCACGTTGTTCTTCCAGGAAGTCGGCGTCTACATCCAGCCATTCATGGCCTTCTTCTGTTGGGGCTTTGGTAGGGGTTTGGCTCCATTCCTCTATTTCAGGATTCCCTGAGGGCCCCTCCAGGGGGTCGTCCGCCACTGGCTGGCCTAATAATCCCGGCCTTCTAGCACGCCCCCCCACTTTTCTTCCCAGGGGGCGTGTACCCCACTCCTGGAGAAGGTCGGCAAAGCCTGGCCAGTCACGTCCCAGGATCACTGGGTAAGCCAACTTTGGGGCTACCTCGACTAGATGCTACACTTGGTGCCGAGCCACTTTGAGCTGCACCCAGATGGTGGGATCTGGCTTCACGTCCCCGTGAATACACTGTAGGCTGATGGGGGGGGGGGGGGCCTGGTGGGACCCGAAGGCTCTATCAGCCCGGCCCGGATGACCGTCTGGCTACACCCTGAGTCCACCAAGGCCCAGGTAGCCATCCCACCTATTCACCAGTATGACTATTTTCCCTGGCTCCCACGTCCGGGCCCGGTGACCAGCAGTCCAGACCTGCCCATAATTACAATCCATGTACAGGCACGCCTTCTGGAAGTGCCCTATCTGTCCACACTCATAACACTGGTCCCGCTTCCCTTCTTCGGTCGGGGTATGGCGGGGGCTACTCTACCTCCCCAGTGCGTCATCTTGGTTCCATATGAGGTTTGCACCGGGTGGGTCCTTGGCACCGTGGGTCGCACGTTTCCCTGATGTCTGGGTGTACCGATGGGGGCCTCCCCCGTTCACCTTACGGGCTCCCTGGCCCGGGTTCAGGTTCCTTTCACCCGAGCCCCCCACCCCCTTGGAGCCTGTCTTCAGTTCTCCCTCTGCTGTCAGATAATCCTCCATCAGGGAGGTTGTCTCTGCGAGGGTCCTCGGGCGATGTCTCTGTACCCACTCTTTCCTGCCGGTGGGAAGGGTCTGCAGGAACTGTTCTAATGCCACGGCCTCGGCTACTTGGACACTCGTCTGTTGTTCGGTTTCTAACCACCTCCAGCAGAGGTCGCGGATCTGCTGGGTGACGGCACGTGGTCTGGCTTCCGGCATGTACCTTTCTCTGCGGAGTCGCTGTCGGTAAGTCTCGGGGCTGATGCCGGTTTGGTCTAAGATGGCGGCCTTGACCTTCGAATAGTCCAGGGCATCCCGTGGCTTGAGGTTACGGTATGTTGCTTGAGCTGGGCCTGTCAGGTAGGGGGCTAGAATAGTGGCCCAATGTGTGGGAGGCCATTGTACAGCGGTTGCAACCCCCTCAAAAGTCACCAGGAAGGCCTCGGGGTCATTCTCCAGCTCCATCTTCATTCGGTGCACTGGTAGTCCTCCGAGCCCCTCACTGGAGCTGCCCCCTACTGCTCCCGGAGCGGGGGGGACGACTTGGTGCCTGTCCTATTAGCGTTGCCATCCGCTGAACCAGTTGCTCCTGGTTAGCCTGTTGTTGGTCTGTCAGCTCCTGAATCAGCTGTTGCTGTTGTTGCTCTTGTTGCTGCGCTTGTAACTGCTGTTGTGTGGCTAACTGCTGGTGTTGCTGTTGCGGCGCCTGCTACTGTTGGTTCTCCAGCAGCCATTTCAAAAGCTTCTTGGGGCCCTGATCGATGCTTGCATTCTCCACCAGTTGTGGTGGGCCTGTCACCACAGCGCCCTCTTGTGGCAGGCATAGGATGGGGTGTCCATGCCTCACCACTCTCCAGTCCTTGTGGCTGCCCCTCTGCCTAGTACAGCCTCTCGGCCATCTTCTCTACTGTCCCCCTGTCTGGAGCAGTAGCACGGCCTAGTGGCTAGGGTCCATATAAACCCCCTTTTGAGCAGGGTACCATTGCCTAGTGGCTAGGGTCCATGTAACCCTCCCTTCGAGTGGGGTAATGTGGCCTAGCGGACAGAGTCCATATAAACCCTCACAGTGAGGGGGTAGAGGCGCTCGGGCCCGCCCTCTCCACTGAGCGCCAACCCAGGGCCATGGTAGCGGCAAGCTTTCCTTGCCACTCGCTCAGCGGAGATCAATACAGCGTTAACACCATTTATCTCTATAGTTCCCCTGGGTTACTTCCTACCGGGAACGACAGTACCTCTGTGACGAAGGGTCCTCCTGTCAGTTCCTCCTCTGGGCCGCCCCTTTCAGGTAGTGCCTCGGCTTGGCTGACTCCTGGATCCTGGCTCACGTGCCCTCCCTCGGCAGGAGCTAGTGGTGTGCGTCCTTCCCCTCCGGTGGTCAGCCCAGACTGAGCTGATTTGCAGCATTTTATACTTTATCTCCAGTTGGTATACAACCCGCAGAGAGAGACTGCCTCCCGGCCGTTAGGATCCAAACCCTGGAAGTTTGTTTGTTTATTTATTCAAAATTTGCCCAGAGATTCTGGGGAGTGCTACAAGTTCACCCTGGTCCCCCGACCCTCCCCCCCCCCAATTTTTTTTTTTGAAAAAAAAAAAAAAATGATCGGGACCTCTGAGACCGGGTCCTGGCCACTAGGCAAGCTGCCCAGGGCTCACCATCCCCTGCTGGAGCTCCAACGGCTGAAGGGAGAACTGGGTTGACCTGGTGGCCAGCTCAGTGCTGCCATCCTGTGGAAAAAGTTGAGATTACCTTGAAGAAAAAAAATAAGGATCAGGGCCGTGAGAGCGGTTCACGGCTTTTGGCAAGTCACCTTGGATTCACCATCGCCAGCCGCAGCCCCAGACTTCCTCCCGGTAGTACTGATCAGGCTCATGGAAGTAATTTTTTTTTCCCCAAAATCTTTCCCCGACGCTGCCAGGGAGTGCCAGAAGGACAGCCTGGTCCCCGGAGCTCCCCCAAATTTTATTTATTTGAAAAAAAAAAAAGAACGGGGCAGCCTAGACCGAGTCCTGGCCACCAGGCAAGCTGCCCAGGGCTCACTGTTCCCGGCTGGAGCTCCAACGGCAGAAGGGAGAACCGGGTTGACCCGGGGGCCGGGAAGGGACTCTTAAGCCTTCCCCCGGACCGCCTGGGGAATGATTGTTAAACCTTCCCCGCCATCCCCAAACCGCCAGGGGTCGAATATTAAGCCTCTCCCTGGACCTGCTCCGGCTGGACTATTAAGCCCCCCTCAGAGGTCCTCAGGAGCGCTGCTGCGCTGCCCTCGGTGTGGGTAGGAAAGCAAACCGGCCACCAGGTCAACCCGGAGCCCCAACCTGCAAATGGAGAACCGGGTTGACCTGGTGGCCAGCCGGCAAGATCCTTGGCCACTAGGACAACCCGGAGCCCCAACCTCCAAAGGGAGAACCACGTTGACCTGGTGGCCAGCCGGCGAGATCACTGGCCACCCAGGTCAACCCGGTTCCCACTTCGGCGGTCGGGGCTCTGGGTTGACCTGGTGGCCGGGAAGGGACTAAGGGTACGTCTACACTACGGGATTATTCCGAATTTACATAAACCGGTTTAGCAAAACAGATTGTATAAAATTGAGTGTGCGCGGCCACACTAAACACATTAAATCGGTGGTGTGCGTCCACGGTCCGAGGCTAGCGTCGATTTCTGGAGCGTTGCACTGTGGGTAGCTATTCCGTAGCTATCCCATAGTTCCCGCAGCCTCCCCCGCCCCTTGGAATTTCCGGGTTGAGATCCCAGTGCCTGATGGGGCAAAAATCATTGTCGCGGGTGGTTCTGGGTAAATGTCGTCAGTCACTCCTTCCTCTGGGAAAGCAATGGCAGACAAGCATTTCACGCCTTTTTTCCCTGGATTGCCTTGGCAGATGCCATAGCCATAGGCAGCAGGTTTGTGTAATTTTTGGTGGGGCCCAAAATTGTGGTGCCCCCCCCCCCCCCCCGCCCTGTAAGCCGATATAAAATGAAGCTACAACACGTCAGTGCCACAAGATTACAAGGGTCAATTACAAGTGGAAAGTCAGAAGCAGCACTTGCCTACTTCAATATACAGTATTATATTTTGTTGCACCTGTTGTGATGAAGTGGGAATGTTCTTAATATTTTCTCTGAATACTGTGTGGGTGCCTCAGTTTCCCCTGCAAGGTGCCAACTGAAGGTGTTGGGGACAAAGATCAGGTGGCCTCCTTGTCCGGAATCGAGACACAAAGGCCAGAGGAGGGAGTGTCAGTTTGGAGCTGGCTGGAGAAATGGGGCGAGGCCCAGAACTTGGGTCTGGGCTCCACACCCCCCAAGATGGACCTGACTGAGGGGTCCTGTTTTCTGTATCCACACGGTCTGTTCTAGACTGTGATCCTGTCATCTAATAAACCTTCTGTTTTACTGGCTGGCTGAGAGTCACGTCTGACTGCAGAGTTGGGGTGCAGGGACCTCTGGCTGCCCCAGGACCCCGCCTGGGTGGACTCACTGCGGAAAGTGCATGGTGTGGAAGGGCATGCTGAATGCTCTGAGGTCAGACCCAGGAAGGTGTAAGCTTCTTGCCCTGGAGACAGTCTGCTCAGAGAGAAGGCTCCCCCAGAGTCCTGACTGGCTTTGAAGGAGTGGTTCCTCCAGAGTATCCCAGCATCCCCTTCCACACCATGCGCTTCCTGGAAGTCCGCACAGGCACTAACACTCTCTCCTCTGGCCTTTGTCAAGAAGGCTAACAGCATTTTGGGCTGTATAAGTAGGGGCACTGCCAGCAGATCGAGAGACATGATCATTCTCCTCTATTCAACATTGGTGAGGCCTCATCTAGAGTACTATGTCCAGTTTTGGGCCCCACATTACAAAGAAGGATGTGGAAAAATTGGAAAGTCCAGTGGAGGGCAACAAAAATGATTAGGGGGCTGGAGCACATGACTTCTGAGGAGAGGCTGAGGGAACTGGGATTGTTTAGTCTGCAGAAGAGAAGAATGAGGGGGGATTTGATAGCTGCTTTCAACTACCTGAAAGGGGGTTCCAAAGAGGATGGATCTAGACTGTTCTCAGTGGTAGAAGATGACAGAACAAGGAGCAATGGTCTCAAGTTGCAGTGGGGGAGGTTTAGGTTGGATATTAAGAAAAACTTTTTCACTAGCAGGGTGGTGAAGAACTGGAATGGGTTACCTAGGGAGGTGGTGGAATCTCCTTCCTTAGAGGTTTTTAAGGCCCGGCTTGACAAAGCCCTGGCGGGGATGATTTAGTTGGGGATTGGTCCTGCTTTCAGCAGGGGGTTGGACTAGCTGACCTCCTGAGGTCCCTTCAAACCCTGATATTCTATGATACTCTAAACTGACCACCAAATTTAAGTTGCGTGTTTTTCCCGTCAGGTGAGGACTCTGGGGCAGGGCTGGGGATAAGGAACTTGGGGTGCAGACAAGCTGCCCCAGGGCTAGGGCCAAAGAGGACTCCCCTCCACCCTCCCTGGCAGCAGCAAGCTCCAGGGGAGGGACCCCTTCTGCCCCCCCAGTCACTGCACATGCTCCTAGGGTCCCTCTCAGGTCCAGAAAGCCCACTCGCCTCCCCTATGGTGGGTACCGGGGGGAGGGGAAGTTGCCATCACGTGTGGCCTCCCCTGCTGCCACCCCTCACCATAGCCTCACTGGGGATGGGGCTGCCCCTTGCCCAGCATGGTGCAGGAGTGGGGACTGCAGGGTGGTAGCTGGGGAGGGGCACAGTATCACAAAATTCACCTAAGCCCCAGCTGCACAGGTCTAGGAAGCTTCCCTCCCCAGTTGTGTAGCCAGGTTCTAACATCAGGGGGAGTGAAAAAAAGGTGCCAGCCAACATACCCAATTACTAATCAGGCAGTGCTATAACAAGAGATTATGCTATTACCATTATCCAGTCAGCTTGCACACTACTATTTTGAATTAGTGATAATTCAGAGAGAGAGAAAGAAGAAAGCTGAATTTAGAGAACAATTATTAACCAGATTCCTGGTTATCCACCAGCCACTTTGCTCCAGCCCATGGCACAAAGCCCCATAAACGCAGTAGAATCTGACCAAGAGACTATTCACCTCAAATTGGCATCTGCTACACTCCCCCCTCCCCCGCCCCCAGTCCCCACTATTCAGGATGTACTGACTGAAAAGGTGGGGTTGTGGAAGCATTTAGCAGGCAATTGAGAACTACAGAGCACTGTGCAGCCCGAGATCACTGCTGAGTTCTGAGCACTGGGGCTGCAGCTAGTCAGCAGTGAGATGAGGAGACACAACTGGCACCTTAAAGCACCTTTACCCCCCCCCCTTCCTTCAGAAGCTGCACTAAGCCCCCTTTCACAGCCCTGGGCGCAGCACTGGGGGGGGGGGCAATAACCCAAAGTCACTCCTTTGCCTCCTGGTCCTGCTGATCCCTCAGCCCCTCTGCTGAAGAGAGACCCCTTCCCTCTCCACCAGCACCAGCTGGGCTTCAGAGCCCCCTTCCCTACCGCGTGGCTGCCTTGCTCTGCACGGGGCTGCCGGGACCAACGGGGCTGCTGCTCCTCAGTCCCCCGCCGCACTGGAGGGGGGGGCTGCGCTGCCGCCCCTCCCCCTCCCGGCAGAGCCCACCCTGGCTCCGGGAGCGGGCAGCTGCGAGCTCCTCCTCCTCTCCCCGGGGGAGCCCGGCAACCAGCCCACGCGGCCTGCAGAGCCCAGAGCCAGCTGGCGGCCACACGCAAAACCCGGTCCGGACTCCAAGTCCGGAGCCCAGTGCTGGCTGCCTGGAAAGGTGCTGATTTTGTAAAATGTGCTCAAAGGGGAGTGGCTGCTTCCCCCCCTTCCACCCCACTACGCTACTGGGTGGGCGGGGATGCTCCGGGGCTGGGGATGATGGTAGTGGCAGCCAGGGGCCAGTGCCTGCTCCAGGCAGGGCCAGGGGAGAAATCCAGCTCCAGATATTGGTGGAGCACAGCCCACAGCTCTGAATATTCCTGGGGCTGGGGCTCCTCCAGCCCATATAACCCGGCGCCTATGCCCATAGCATGGCAATCATGGAGCCTGTTTTGCCTTTTGTGACTGCCACCGTATGTGTACTAGATGCCGCTCACAGAGGTGATTCAGCAGCGCTACACAGCAGCATGCTTTTGCTTTTGCATGACAGCAGAGATGGTTACTAGCCATACTGTACCATCTACCATACCATAAATTGGTAGTAAGATGATCATGGTTACCAGTCCTTTTGCACTGCACCATTTGCTGAGATCAGCCAGGGGCGCAAAAGCCAAAATTGGGAATGACTCTCTGAGTCAATCCCTTCTTTTTGGTATCTAAAAATAGAATCAGTCCTGCCTAGAATATGGGCAAGTGAACTAGAGAACCACTGTATCATAGAACCAGAGAGCACAGCTGCTCTGTGTCAGATCCTGCAGAAATTATGAGCTGTATGCTATTCACAGGAGGTGCTCCTGCAACAACCCCACCTGTTGATTCCGTTCTTCCCCCAGCCTTCCTGGGCTACCATAGCATTGTCCTCCCACTTGTGTGATGAAGTAATAAAGAATGCAGGAATAAGACACAGTGACTTGTTAGTGAGAAATGAGTGGAAGGCAGCCTCCAGCTGCTATGATAGTCCAGACAGGACAGTGTGAGGAGTGTGGAGGAGAGGAGCCCAGCATCCCTCTGCTAGTCCAGGGGCAATTGAATCTTTTTTTTTACACATGAAGGGTGGGGGCTGATGGAGCTCAGCCCCCTGTTGCTATGATGAGGATGGTTACCAGCCATACTGCACCATCTACCATGAAAAATTAGGGCCAGGCGCCCTTGATAGACCTAATGGATGCTAGTCGGCATGGTTACCAGTCCTTTTGCATTGCCCCATGTGCCAATAGGCTGATGACGAGGACGGATACCAGTCATATTGTACCATCAGCCACCCATGGCGGGGTGGCGGGGGGGAGCAAGGATGTTGGTGTTGAGTGCTGCAGCATCGCGTCTATCTGCAGCATTCAGTAAAGATAGGGTGACATGTAAAAGAGTCAAGAGAGGATTGTTTTCCCTTTCACGTCTGGGGGTGGGTGGGTGGGGTGCGTAAATTGCCGAGCTATGCCCTGACCCACCGCGGACACTGTGTTTGACCCTAGAAGCATTTGGAGCTCAGCCAAGAATGCAAATGCTTTTCGGAGACTGCAGGAACTGTGGGATAGCTTGAGTCCTCCAGTCCATGAGCGTCCATTTGATTCTTTGGCTTTCCGTTACGCTTGTCACGCAGCAGTGCGCTGAGTCCCTGCTATGGCGTCTGTCTGGAGATTTTTAAAAAATGATTTTGAATTTCGTCTTCTGTAACGGAGCGCTGATAGAACAGATTTGCCTGCCCTTACAGCGATCACATCCGCATGGTCCATGCTGGAGCTCTTTCTTTATTTTGATTTTTAACTGCATCACCACACGTGCTGATCGGAGCTCCACGCTGGGCAAACAGGAAATATTCAAAAGTTCGCGGGGCTTTTCATGTCTACCTGGCCACTGCATCCGAGTTCAGATTGCTGTCCAGAGCGGTCAGTGGTGCACTGTGGGATACCACCCGGAGGCCAATACCGTCGATCTGCGGCCACACTAACCCTAATCCGATATGGTAATACCGATATTAGCGCTACTCCTCTCGTTAGGGAGGAGTACAGAAAACCGGTTTAAATAGCCATTAAAATCGATATAAGGTGCCTCCTAGTGTGGACGGTTGTGGCGTTAAATCGGTTTTTACGCTCCTAAAACCCGGTTTAAACGCCTAGTGTAGACCAGGCTTAAAGAATTTTCAGCCCCGGTCCTCCGGGTGGAACTGGTGGCCCCGGGGGCTGATCGGACAGCTCCCCCCACACCATGGTCCCCCAGGCTGGGCACGACCCACAGGTCCCTCCCGGGCAGGTGGGAGCCATTGGAACACTTGGGGGTGGGAACGGATCACGCCCCTAAGACCGGGACCCGGCCGCCAGGCAAGCAGCCCAGGGCGCACCCTTCCCAGCCAGGGACTGATTCCCGGCCATTTGGATCAGGCCCATGGAACTTTTTTTTTCAAAATTTGCCCAGAGGCTCTGGGGAGTGCTGGAAGGTCACCCCGGTCCCCGGAGCACAAAAAAAATTTTTTTTTCTTTTAAAAAAGGATCGGGACCCCCGAGACTGGGTCCCAGCCGCCAGGCAAGCTGCCCACAGCTCACCCTCCCCCGGCCAGAGCATAAGCTTTCGTGGGTGAATATGTCATGCGTCTGACAAAGTGGGTATTCACCCATGAAAGCTCATGCTCCAGTACGTCTGTTAGTCTGTAAGGTGCCACAGGACTCTTTGTTGCTTCATGATAGATGTGCTGCCAAGATCCAGCTGTTTGATGGGTGCTATGCCTTAAAGTTACCAGGGAATCATGCCCTTTGTACTCGGCTCAGTTAATGCATTTCCCTTTCTGTACTTGCTGCAGTGCCGTGGCTAAAAAGCATAGCAATAGAGGCAGAGCACACTCTAATGGTCATACAGCTGTTTCAGAAATGTCTGCTTGGAGTTGCTCTTTTTAAGGTCTTAATTTTACTGTGCACACAGTTTTAAGTCTTGAACAGGAATGAGTGAGCTAAACAGGCTTGGAGAAAATAAGAACCTACCTGAACCTGTGACCAAACTTTGAACTGCACCTGAATCTTTGAGATCTGGAAATATTCAGTCATCATTTTTTTTCTAGAGATGGGCTTGAATCAACCCCCAGATCTGAACACTCTGCCCCTTAGGTTTGGATTGTGAACTCCTGTTTTGTAGGTTGGACCCAACTCTTTGTCTTCCATTTCATGTGTAGTTTTTCATTGGACTGGAAGTGCATGTGCTAAAGAACAGGTACCACAAGAACACTGTCATTGTATTTCTGGGAAGTCTGGGGAATCTCACACACAAGACTGTTTTTGTGATTTTTCCAATCCAGTAACCAGAGCAAATAGGTTAAGCTTTGAGTAGACATCTCTGCTTTGGAATGTTTTGGGACCCTTTTGAGATTTACCTCTCAATAATCCTGAGCTCACAAATCCCCATGAGAAAATGACTCAAATGTTTGAGTCCCTCTGGGAATTCTAGTGGAGTTTGTATATGAGAAATGGGCCCAAACTGCACATTAAGAATCTGAGTGCAACTTTATTAAAGTTTGAGGGTGTTCTCATCTGGGATTGCAGTTCAGCCCAAAATAGAATTCAGAGTAACAGAATTTGGATCTAGAGCTGGTTCTGAACATACCTAAAGTTTGGGAATTTGTCCCAGCTCATCTCTAGTTCATTGTACATAAATGAATGTAAGCAATATTTGTGACATATTACCAAGCGGGTGTAGTGAAGCTCTGACCTTACAGTTAAACAATTTTAACTAAACTTAATTCAGAAGTAACTTCTTTCCTTCAGTGAACAATGTACCTTTACCTCAATTAAAATAAATGCATAGTTGGTAGTACCTTCCACTGGAAATTGGCTTCATCTCTAAAACAATAAGATGTCTGCTATAATCTTCAAGTTATCTGTTAGTTTGTTATGATCTGTTTTTCTTGACTGCACTGTAATGGGTTGGGATATACCACCTGGCGCCTCCTGCTGGTTGTCTGGGAATTAGCTCTGTCCAGTGGAGCGCCCCCTCCTGGTGGTTGTACCGTCCGTCATCTTGCCCTCAGGGTGTCTGGACCCGTGTTGCTCCCCGCTCGGCGGATCCTCTCCGGGCCACTGCCCTCCGGCAGTGCCCCATAGTCCATCCGCACCCCCATCCGGGGTTTGGGGGGGGGGGTGTTGAGCAGCAGTTCCTATGCACCAGCCACAATGTCCAACCACACACCTCAAAGTCTAATTCCTCCAGTCAGGGATCTGGCGTAGTCTGTGATGGCCGCTGCCCATGGCCGATGGCGGGGTGTACAGCCGAGGGAGAAGAGGGGGACCCAGTCCCGCCCTCTACTCTGGGTCCAGGCCCAGGGACCCTCTGACAGCAGCCTGGCTGTCCTCCTCCTCTCCCCTCATCTGTCTGCTTCCCCGGGCCGCTTCCCCTTCGGCCCTTGCACCCGCTAGGCCCTTGCCTTCAGGGCCTGCAGCCTGGCAGACACGGGGCTGGAGTTCCCTTTTGCTCTCTCTCACACACCCACTCACTCACACTCTCACTCACACACACACTCTCACACTCTCTCACACACACACACTCACACTCTCTCACACACTCACATACACTTACACTCACACTCACACACTCACTCTCACACAAACACTCTCACACACTCTCTAACACTCCTACACTCTCACACACTCATACTCACACACTCTCACACACTCATACACACACACTCACACACTCACACACTCTAACACTCCACACTCTCACACACTCATACTCACACACTCTCATACTCACACACACTCTCACACTCACACTCACACACACTCTCACACATGACTCACTCACACTCACTCACTCAACACTAACTCACTCACACACTCTCTCACACACATACACTCACAGGTATTCACACACACACTGACTCACTCACACTCTCACACACACATACTCACAGACACTCACTCTCACTCTCTCACACTCACACACACTCACCATCACACAATCACACTCTCTCACACTCACACACTCACACGCTCTCAAACACTCTCTCACACACACACTCACTCTCTCACCCACTCACACTCACCCACTCACACTCCCTCTCACACACACACGCACACTCCCTCTCACACTCCCTCTCACAAAAAACACTCTCACGCTCTCTCTCACACACTCACACAAACTCACACTCACAAACTCAGTCTCACTCTAACATACTCACACACACCCACTCACACTCACACACACACACACACACTCTCACTCACCATCTGACACACACTCACTCACACACTCCCTCTCACACAAACTCTCACACAAACTCCACAGCATCCAGCATCCAGCTTCAGCCTGCAACGACACAGACTGGGTTCAGACTGGGTTCAGACTGGGTTCATCGGCCTCTGTTCACAGGCCACACCACCAGCGACGCTCCCACAGTCCTGGCCAGCTACGCCGAGCAGAACCGTCTTCTGATCCAGATCATCCTACAGAAGGACTTTTGTGTTGCCTTAGAGGACCCTGATCCTCGCTTTAAGGGACAATGTTGCCTGCACCTTCAGCCTGGGTGGAACAACATCTCAGCTGTGGCTTACCAACTGTCCTCCTTTGCCGTGCAGATTCGTAAGAAGCGTAAGCAGTGGGATCCTGGGCCCAGTCCATTGAGCAGTGGCTTATTACTGTTGCTATTATTTTTATAGTCTTTTTGTTGGGGATGGCAGTGGTCAAGCAGCTAATTCGTAAGGTTGTGTCAGCCCTGCCTTTGCAGGTGAGGTATTTCCTCCATCCCCTTGGACAGCAGCAAACCACCACCTCCATACTACGAACACGACGACTTGTAAAACACCTCTCTTTTTTTCTTCTTTTCTCCTTTTTTTTGGTCTTTGCATGGGACATCCCCCTCACAGCCCGTTTGGGTCGGCCAGGGGGGATGTCTGTTACAGCTCCATTTTCCATTTTGTTCTTGTTTTCCTCCTGTGGCCGCCCCTCCCTGATGTTAAGTTGTTTACCAGGGCCTCTGCCCTTCTCAAAGGAATGGCCACTTGTGCTAAGTGGGACCACTGCCCTGTTCAAAGGGTTAGTCCTGTTATCACCTTGTTAAAACCTGGGCGTGGTGTAGGGTAGACTCTGTCCATAGCTGCAAGACCTATTGTGTTTTTAGGATCTTGGGCATGAGTCATACCTCTGGGCTCAGGGCTAGTCCAAACATGCCTCTGGCTGCCTGCAGTTTTTTCTCTGCCTCCCTGTAAGAAAGGGAGCCAATCAGAGCTACTGGCGGGAAGCTGCCAGGGTTTGCCTTTAAAAACAGACATTTTTTGAACAGACTTCAGAAAGGTTCTTGCATTGCTGCCTGGTCTGATCAACCAGGGGTTCTGGGGGTCCTTTCTCTGCTCTCATTTTATTTTTGAGCGTACCCCCATTTTTGAACCCCCCCCCCACGAAGAACGAATTGCTGCCTGAGAGATCTCCTGATTATCAAGACTGTACCGAGCCTTCTGATGTGCTTGCTGTTTCTGCCCCCTCTGCTGCTGCCTTGGGGGATGGTAAGAATCCCTCTGTGAAACTTTCTATACTTTTATTTTATTATTTTAGCTGCTGGCTCTGTCTCCCCAGCACACAGACTCAAGCTAAACCTTGGTCTGTGTCTTAAAACCTCTCTCTTAAACCCCGTGGCACTCTGCCACTGAAAATAAGTTTGTGCTGCTGCTAAGTTCTGCTCCTGTGGGCTTTGCCTTGGACTGTTTTCAGCTGTATCCACTGCTGCAGCCACCTCCCTTAGCTTCCTTGGGGGCTGCCTTGGGAGCTGTATTCTGGGCACATACCACTCTGCCCTCTGTAACTTCCCCATAGCATAAGGTGCACCATAGGTTTTGTTTTTTTTTTCTTAGTTTGATAAGTCATAGTTTAAGATTGTAAAGCTTGTAAGTCTCACCTGCCTTGCTATAGTTCGTTGTTTTGTTGCTCCATATAAGCTGCTTGTCATTTTATATAAGTTTGATTAAGTTAGAGGATAGATAAGGTTTTTTGCTGCCTTTTTGCTGTTAGTTTCTGTGTCTTTTGCTAGTTGCTTTTCAAATGCTTTTTTGGCCTTCCTAATTATACTTGATGATGGGTGGTAGCATTGTTGTCAATAGTCTGTATTCTTTTGAATGCTCTCCCTTCATCCTTCCAGGCTGGAGCTCCTCTTTAGCTAACATCTGAAAGTGTGTGTGCAGTTCTTGGGATGTTTTTTCCCCTTTTGCCCCAGCCTGTTGTTGGAAACTGTATTTATGTGTAAGGTTTGAAAATAAATAAAATACATATTGAAATATAAACTTGTATTATGATGGCGTCTCATGTCTTCAGGCTTGCCATGCTATTTAAATAGTTGGCTTTATTTTTGCAGAATGGAACCAGTTTTGGATAAAGCAACAATTATAAGACCATCCTATATTTCTAGTATTGAGCTATCTCCAAGAAAGTGGCCAGTAAATGTTGAGGACCTTAAAGCAGACCTCTCAGATGAATTTTCCCTGGTTTCTTCAGACTTGGATATAAGCCAGGTGAGAATGTTAAACAGTCTACTTTGTTAATTTAAAAAATGAAATTACTTAAATTGTGAAGCATTTATATATCCTGTTGCTTTTAATGATAAAGCAACAAACATATCCATACTTCTGTATAAATAAAAGGGAAACATTTTAAATTAGATGCTATATTAATGTATTACTGTATTTGTGCCTTTGATAGTCCTGTCATTGTCTAGTTTGTTTTGTATTAATCAAGAAAAGATTCTTCTAATTATAAGAGGCTAAATTCTGACATCGCAGAGGCGAGAGAGTATTTCAGAGAGACATTATTTGTTCACGGCTATATTGACTGGCCCTACTTGTTTTCATCTTATTTTGAAAGTTTATTCTTCTTTGCTGGGTACTTTTGAATACCAACACAAAATGGTGATGATAATAAACTTATAACTTGCAGTGAATTGTTGGTAATAGCATAATCTATAGTTTCCCCTTGTCCTGCCCTAGTAATGCAGAAATTGTAATATACTGTGATACAAAGGGATCATATGGGGTATGCTAGGCCTCTTATTTTTCAATTACTGCTTGGCCTAAATCTGAGATAGAATATTTTTGAGTATATGGCAAGGAAGTCATTTTAATTGATTTTATAAGATTAAGGCGAAAATTTTCTAGAAGGACATAGTAATTGTCAGCAAATAAATGTATGAATTACGGTGGGGGGAAGTTGACGCCTGAAGTAACTAGAATATTTAATATCTTACCCATGCTAATTGTCGCATGAACTAGACATTCAGTACTAAGTAGCCAATGCTATTAATTGTAGGTAATTTTTTTTATTTTTCTTTTAAGTAGGAAACGCAATTTGGATTCCAAGGAAACATATACAGAAGTTTGCCTTCGTGATTAGGTCCTTTCACAGCAGAGTGGAAGAGAAAATGAATCTCAGGTGTGGCTCTTTGTCTTCATTAGAAGACTCAATGGTCTTTTTTACATAAAGATTTTTTAGCTAAGATGCAAATGTACATATTTTTCTCATGAGCCTTATAAATATATCCAAGTTTTTTTGCCTTTTACAGGGTGCTGTGTTTCTATTCAAGACTGTCAACTAGCTATTATATTTGGAAAAGCCCTAAGTAATTCAATGATCTGGTCGCAGCTGAGTGAAGAAAATATTAGATTGTGGTTTTTTGTTATTTTGGTGTTTTTTTTTGTCTGTTTGGGCAGATGGTGCGCAGAAATTCACTTTTTCACGAGTATAGCACATGATACTTGAGACAAACTTCATTTTATAATGTGTGGTAGAAACTTGTTGACTCTTGCCTCTAAACGAGTGGTTTTTTTTTTTCTAAATTCTTTTTAAAACTGGGAACATTTTGATATACATTTAAGCTGGTGTGAAGTGCCTAGATGTAAAACTTGCTCTGTTCTTCCAACCCCGTTAGAAAATGGCTCCTTTTAAAAGACAGAATGTAATATTGCCTCTTTGCACCTTAGATGACTTAGGTGATTTGGACTCTGTAAAACCAGTTGGCTCTAGGAAGATGTTCGCTATGACGAGCTTAGCATTGTGAAAAACAACCGCAGTACAGAAGACTTTCTTGGCAGGGGGACACAATCGTTCTGTTTTATCACTGTATGGTGTGACAAATGCTGTGAAAACCTACACTTTTCCAAGGTACTATTTTTACATTTTCTTGAGACATGAAATTACAAAAATCTGTGTGTGCGAGTGCTTCTGCTATTAGTCAAGAATCATTATTCAAGCGCCAGAGGTGTGGTGTGTTTTATTTATTTGTATTAATTTTTGGCCTGTATCCGAGATTACAGTCATATATTTGGACCTTTGCAACTCTCCATGAAATAAAAATACTCTAGCAATAGAAAACATAACTATAAAAAATACTGGTAATACCGCAGAACAGAAAACAACCTCCTTTGTAATGGAGAAGCACATTGTGTATATAATTCAAAATGTAAACAGACTATACACAAGTTTAAATGTGAGTGGTGTACACTCGCTCATAAGGTCAAGTGAGCTAAACTATCAATCTGCTGTAAGTGAACGTTGGCTTTGCATTAGAGTAGAATGCAAATTGTATCATAATGGTCAGATAAACAGATGTTTTCTGAAGATTTGTTTGCAGCTTAAAGTGATTATCTTTTTCTTTCTAAAAGGAAAACCTATTTAAAATATCTGAATTTAATACAAATTATGTTACAAGGCTCCAAATTTATTATCTCTTTAATTACATTTTAAATAATAAAAAAATATGCTGAATGCACATTCGAGACTATGCAAAAAAGTTTTGAATTAAAGGCTGAGCTTTTGATATATAGAAAAAGAGATTTTTCTCTATTTCTCCCTCTTTCCCTCCCTCCTCCCCTTCAATTCTAACTTTTTGAGGTGAATTTGTGTGTAAATCTGGCCTCAATAGGGCATAGGTGCTGGAACTGTAGGGTCGTTTGGAGGTGCTGCTGCCACTCCGGCTTGAAGTGTATTTCCGGTCATACTATGGTTTGCAGTTTGGTTCTAGGCACCCTGTTGCCCAGTAGGCATGTTCTGTATCAGTGACTGTGATACTGTGATGGTCTCAGGTGCAAGAGACTGGTAAAGTGAATTCACATGCTTTGGGACCTGGCCTCTGAGACTCCAAGAGACACCATCATCTTAATCTCATAAGGATCATCCGCACTGAGCCCTACCTGGGTGGTCGTATACTCCTATTTTAAAGTATCTCTTGACCTGAGCTCTGATTGGCTCCATTTGAATCTGAATATTTATGATTCCAACCCAACATGAAAGACTTACTCTCGAGCTCAGGGGTAAACCATTGATCTGCCATACGCCAGCCCATGGTTCTGGGCACTTCAAAGAAATGTCACTCCACCCCCCATTGCTCTGTCTCTTTTGCATGTACTCTCAGTTCGGATACTCAAACAAACAGAAATCCGTTAATTTCTCAGGATGCCTGCCTCAGTTTCTAAAGAAATAACAAATGCTGCAAGTGCTAAGTAGTGGGTTATAGCTCAGCTGATGTGTCATGGGATGTTTTTGTTTTTGTTTTGTTTTTTTCCCTGGGGATGGGGTGGTGCAGGGAGTAATGTAACAAGGGAGAAATGAGACAGTGTGTGCAACCGGAAAGGAGCTAACACTAGTGTCTCGCAAAACAGTTTATTGTGGCGAAGATGGGACAATGGTTCTTCAGGAGTGCAGTCCTATAGTGTTGATTTTCAGCACCCAGGGACTGGAGGGAGGGAAAACTGCCTATGGCTGCCGTTCGTAAAGTAAAAAAGTAGAAAAGAAAAAAAAAAAGACTGTGTTTCAGATTATTCTCAAGAGAAATTCCTGTACCACTGGCGTTATGAAAGGAAACGTGTGGCCAATTGTATGAATAGTGCGACCAGCAAGAGATACGAAGCATGATTGTCAGAATGAAAGCAACATTAGATGTAAATGCTCCTCAGAAGGCAATGACTGAAGATGACAATGTAGACCAGGGGTCTCAAACTCCAAATGACCCCGAGGGTCCGCATTGAGCGGACTAGATGCATTGGCGCCCGAGGGCCGCATCACTGACATCGCCCCTTGCTGCCCCTGACTCCCACCCCCAATCCACCCCTTCCATGAGGCCCCGCCCCTGCCCCTGTCTCTTCTCCACCTCCTCCCCGTGAAGCGCGCGGCTCCCCGCTCCTCCCCCCTCCCTCCTGGAAAGTGCTAAAGCGCCACCAACAGCTGTTTGGGGTGGGCCCCCTTTGGGCAGGCAGGCGGCAACTTAGGCTGGCGGGTCCCGGAAAGTGTAGAAGCCGGGCCCCCCGCATCGCCGCCAAAGACCGGACTGCGCTTCGGCGGCCGGGCGGGTCCCGTCTGTCCACTCCCCGGCCGGTCGCTTCACACCCGGCCCCGGGCCGAGGTGCCCGTCTTCCTTTCCCCACCAGGACCGGCTCCGGGCCCCGGCTGGGTCTCTGCTTCCCTTCCCCACCCCCGGCCCGGCGGGGGTCTCGCTTCCCTCCCCCCCCCCCTCCGGCACGGCCCGGCCCCGGCGGGTCATCGCTTCCCGCTCCCCCTAGCCCGGCCCGGCCCGGCCTCCCGGCGGGTCTTCTTGCTTCCCTCCCCACCCGGCGCCGGCCCGGACCCCAGCGGGTCTCGCTTCCTCTTCTCCCCCCCATCCCACGGCCCGGCTAGGCCCGGCGGGTCTCGCCTTCCCTGTTCCCCCCCCCCCACGGCCCGGCCCTGGCCCTGGCCCCGGCGGTGTCCCGCTTCGCCACCCAGGTCCCCAGGAACCCGGCCCCGGCGGCTCCCGCTTCCCCCCCACTCCCCTTACCCGAGCGCGTCTCCGGCGAGGCCTGAGCTCGTCCCGCGCAGAGCCGCGTGGTGAGGGGGCGGGGCTGTGAGCTCCACGCCGAGCGCAGCGCTCAGCCCAGAGCTCCCAGCCCCGCCCCCTCCCCATGCGGCTCGGATCGGGGCGGGGCTCAGGCGCTCGGACGGAGACTCGGCGCTCTATGCGCCGAGGCTCCAGGAGAGGGGCGGAGGCGGGAGCCTCCGCTTTTCTCTTGGGGGCCCCTGCGGAGCCCGGGGCCCGGGGCAAATTGCCCCCTTTTCCCCCCCCTCTGGGCGGCCCTGGGGAGCTCCGCGGGCCGCAGGGAAGAGCTCCGCGGGCCGCAGGAAGAGCTCCGGCCCGCGGGCCGCATGTTTGAGACCCCTGATTTAGATAATCCTTATTTTGCTATAAAATTGGGTTTAAAATAAATTGTGATAGAAACAGCTTTGAGGAGGAATCTTTCACTTACAATCTTAATAAAACAATAACTCAGTGCCTTGTAGTACTCAGTGAGTGAGAGTAACTTTTTTTTCTTGATCATTTTTGTTTCAGGTTTCAGTTTATTCAGAAGGGGTTATGAACATCCATTATCTGTAATGACTACAACTTCAGAGTCATCTACTGGTACCACCAGTAGTGCTGCAACTAAAAATACGAGACAGTAACTACCTGTATTTATTTATCTTTAACCAAAATAATTTCTTCAAGTAAAACCATGGATGAGTTCATAATCAAGACCAGCAAATTCCAGCAATATTCCATAGATGAAAAGATTGCTTAATTCATGTCTTGAACAAGATGAAAGGGAGAATTTCTTGTATACAACTATTTCATTGACATGGTTCAGTCACTACGACCAGGCTACACTCCACCCAGAAAACCAGACATCTCTAAAAGGTTGCTGGATACAGTGTATGAGAAGGAAATCTGAACAGTGTGCAGAAAACATTGATGGAATTTTTAGTTAATCTGAGTCTTGATGGGTATAGCAATGTACACAATGATCCAATAATATGTGATTGTGTGACGACAAGATGGGTTGTCCATCTTACAGAAATGATTAATACATCAGGAAATGCCCATATAGCAGAATACTTAGAAGTAGCAGTAAAAGCTATAACAAAAACAGAAAATCAAGTGTGTAGCTTGGTTGCAGATAATGCTGCAAATGTAAGAAAGATGAGGAAAAAAATCCAGGAGACAAATCTAGGAAGAGACAATGAAGGGAACCTGAAATGTATTATATGAGTGCAGTGCTTATTTGATGGGGTGGTTTTCTTTGCCAAAGACTTCAGTACTACTTGGGAATAAAGGAAAATGTTGAAACTGCACAATACTTCCATAACAATCACTTTGCTTCAGCTTCTCTGACCAGAGAAGGAGAATCAAAACTAATTTTTCCCTAGACTGTATGATGGAATTCAGTGGCTGACTGTTTTGAGCTGCATATTAAGAACTGGCTTATTCTGACTACTACTTAGTTCCATCAATTTGTGAAGAAAATCATGACAATCAGTCAACATCAGACTAAAGAGAATTGTGGAAGATGGGTTTCAGTATATTTCCTTAGCTTTGGGCAAACTGCAGAAAGACGACTGCTATATCACCGATGCAGTCAAAATTTGGAAGGAACTAAAGGAGACACTGAAGAAAGGAAATTGCAGGCAG